>NW_017299356.1:35798-40162 GCF_001594075.2 Trachymyrmex cornetzi
TCAGATGTCAGAACAAGAAAATGGCGTCAATGACGCGGTCTGACGGCAACTACATTGACAGCTATGGCCATCTATTGGTAAATTCCGGTTTCATATTTGACGCTTTAAATTCAATAATATGTCAACAATTGGTCGGAAATTAGTTTTCCAAAAAAGGATTTAAACTAGGAATATACAGTTATAAGTATAAATTGTCAGATATTTTTTACGATTTTTTTCTTTCGAATTATGTGATTTTATATTTAAAAAATTGTCAATTTTTTCGAGTTTTTCATGATTTTTCCAAAGTTTTTTGTTTGCGGTTTGTATAAAACATTTTTATAAACATCGAGAAAATACTTTTAGTATTGTTGGAACATTTCTAAGTTAAATGCCGCAAAACAGACCTCGATATCATTTTTTGTTTACTCGGAAAATATTAATAAAAAAGTTACTTCCGGAAAAAACTGTTTTTGCGATTATTTAAAAAATGGAGAGTAATGAAAAAAAACGGATAACGTAGTCGCTTCCAGCGCATTAAAATCCTACGGAAATATCTTTCGAAGTTCAAAGCACAAGACCTCCCGTAAATTTTGTCGGCCTGTGTAATTTTTACTCAAATACTATCAACTTACAAAGAAAGGGACGCAACTGTCTCTCTCCGATTTTAATGAGCTTTTAATATGTTATTCTCCAGACAACAATAAGCGACACGTATTTTTTATACGTGCCCATACGCACTTTTAAGGGGTGAAACATCCTTTAGAAGAAAATCGGTTTTTCTCTTTCGAAGCGGATATCGTCGAAAGTGTAAGAGATAGAAAAAAATATTTGAAATAAAAGTTTCATGGTTTCAAGAATACTTTATAATACAAAAGAAAAAAAAATTTTTTTAATTTTGTTTGTTTATCCCCACTATTTAACTTTTTTTTAATTTTGATTTTTTTTATAATAAAAAGAAAGGTTATTTTAAGACGAATTCAGCCATGTGTGATAAAGTTATTTTCTAAAGTACCATTTTTGAGAAATAATTAAAAACATCTCTGTACTCACGCCATTCGTACTCCTTCACGCAGCACGTTCGTGATGTTGCGTATTTTCGCATAAACAGGAAGCAACGATGTAATTACATCTATTTTTGGAACTCTGCGGACATCTAGTCATAGAAATTTTCATCACGCACGGCTGAACAGCAGTTGCGTAACGTCTGGATTAATATCTTGTCAAATCGTATTTCTTTATTTAAAGTAAAGGAGGGGAATCGAAGAAAATTAGAATTGATGTAAATAATCAATGATGTGATTGAGCGCATTCCGCTCACGCATCATTTATCTCTTACCTATTATATATGAAATGATAAATAAAGGAAAAAATAAATAATACTGTTACGCTCGTACACCACACACACACACACACACACACACACACCGTTTCGGTTTGTCAAGCAATGATATAAATATTATCGCTTTGGGGGCATTGATTTTATTAGTAAAACATTAGTGGAATAGTGCATTTGCAGTATCTATTAATAATAATTAGGTAACATGGACGTTCCTTGTACTGCTTGTGACAAGCCTCATCAGCTGAAAGTATGTTATTATTTATTATTAATAATATTTATAATTGCATCAAATAACATGAGATAAGGCTTCACAAATCTTAAAACAAAATGTAGAAAATCATTATGAGCTAACACAGTAAATAACAGTGCATTAGTTATGTAATTGAATACTATATGTATAAGTTAATACATATTAAAATTGTATCCTATACGTTTCGAACGACTCGATTTAAATACATGCGCATTAATGTTTATTATTTATTGTGCAATTACAAAATAATTGAGACATTATTAATTACATTGACTCGTATAGGCCTTTTTTATGTTTCAATTTAAGTCAGAATTTTTTATTACTTTATTTTATCTTTTGTGCGCATAGTTCCCTCTTCTATGTGAAGAACGTAAAAAGAAACGTCCGGTTCCTGTAGTGCGACCATACAAGGGAGAAAATATAAATGTTGAAACAGTGGACAGAAATAGTGGCAGAGATGAATTGTTGTGGACAGAAATAGTGGCAGAGATGAGAGTTACTTGATCGGGTAATACAAAGAAGAAGAGCAGCTCAAAACAATCAACTTCAACGAATTATTGGGCGAGAACGTGGTCCAGTTTTAGAAAGAAACGAATAGGACATAAGGATATAAATTTTTATAGTCAAAATAATAAATAAAGGATATTAAAATAGCATATATAAAAATGTAATTCATTTATACCGCTACTTTAGTAATACATAAGTATATACATATATTTTAAATATTAAAAGGGTATAGAACCAGTATTCAAATGAACAAATTTAATTACAATAATAATATTACAAACGTTTCGACTTCGATCGGGTCTTTTTCAATGTACATAAAAATACATCATAAATAACGGTTAATTTGTAAAATTTTTAAGAAATAAATAAATTAATTGTAACATCATAATGTCGCAAACATAAACATATCATTTATATAAAAGATGTAAATTGTCCAATATCATAAATAACGTTTACATCTGTAAAATCTTAAAAAATGAATAAATTAATTGTAACATATCCTGATGTCGAAAGCATAATCTTGTCATTAATATGAAAAATATAAGTTGTCCAATTTAGATTTTGTCGAGGTTGCAAGTAAAAATATATCTAGGAAAAGATTTATGCAAAATGTGGATCCTAAAGTTATATACCAAGAACACATGTCATAATATGTAACAAAAAGTTTTTTACCTTGTTAGTTAATATAATAAATCTCGTGATGTTATTTCATTGCGTTGTGACTGCATTTTACAAGTTTAAATATATAATAAATTTAGATTTTGTCTCGAGGTTGCAAGTAAAAATATATCTAGGAAAAGATTTATGTAAAATGTGAATCCTAAAGTTATATGTAAAGAAACACCTGTCATAATATGTAGCAAAAAGTTTTTTACCTCGTCAGTTAATATAATAAATCCCGTGATATGTTATTTCATTGCGTTGCGACTGCATTTTATAAGTTTAAACTATTTTGCACTTATTTACGCGACCACTCTTAATCACATCAAGTAATGTAATGTACAGGCAGAATGTCGAGAGAAGACAGAAACCGTGACAAATTTAAGAAATGGAAAGGGAATGTATCATATTCGTATGTGTGTCGGGCAATAACTGTATCGTTTTGTCTGTTTATACCGCGTGTTTGTTTCTTAATGTGGACCATCTCAGAAATTAATCGTTTTCTGTAAGAAGGTTCTATATCCAATATTTTTACACTATTCCATTTGAAATGATGATTCGTTTCAATTCTGTGATTAGTAATTATCGAAGGGGATTTTTAACTTTTATTAATATAAGAGATGTTCATTTACTCTTGTTTTTAATTGTCTCTTAGTTTGACCTACATAGCTTACTTCGCAATTTTCACAAGATATTTTATAAACTACATTCTGATTCTTTATATGTTCTAGTTTATCTTTTCCCTTTTTTATGTAGTCTTTAAATGTGTTGGGAATGGTGTATGCCAATTTACAATTAACCACATTAGCTATAGGTTTAAATTTTTCATAAATAGAACTGACAAACGGAATAGCGAAAAATTTATTTGGCAAAATGTTATTATTATTCACATTAATATTATTAATATGGTATTTTATTCTATTCTGGATTGTCGAAAAAATAAATTGAAGAGGGTATCCATTGTTCAAAAATATATTAATGACATCAGTCAAATTATTCTGTTGTAAAGTTGGATGGAACAAGTGAACTATTTTAACTATAACACTATATATAACTTCTCTCTTATGACAGACCGAATGTTGAGATTGGAAATTAAGGAATCTGCCAGAAAAAGTGGCTTTACAGTAGTCATCAAATATCAAATTACATTCATTAACAATAATTAAAGTGTCCAAAAAACTCATTTTACCTTCCTTGCCAACTTCCATAGTAAACTGCAATCTTGTGTGTAATGAGTTAAAAATGTTTAAGGTGTCATTAATGCTTTCGGATGGGGCTGTTAAAATAATATCGTCAACGTACCAATAATAAAAAGATAACTGAACAGGCAATAATCCAATTGCAATTTCCTCGAAATCCTGCATGACCATGTTTGCTACTATAGGTGATAATGGGGATCCTATAGGAGTTCCAAAAATTTGTTTGTAAAATAAACATTAAAAATAAAAACTGTCGGGTTCAATATTAATCTAAAGACTATCATAAATTAGTGGTAATACTAGGGCGGTTCTAACCCATGGGGCTAGAGGGGAGTGCGGGGCGCGGCGGGTACTTGTTGGCGCGGCGGGTACTTGTTGGCGCGGGGGTGAAGGCGCGAGGGGTACTTGGGGTTCGCGGGGGGGGGGG
>NW_017299356.1:40221-40541 GCF_001594075.2 Trachymyrmex cornetzi
ATCGGTGTTTACGTAAACACCGGTAGCAATGATACGTGCCGCCATGTTACGTATCATTGAGGTCGCCCCCGCCCCAAAGGATAAACGTGCTAATAAAAGCATAATTACGAAAAACAATGAGATTTATCGATGCACCGATATACGCTAGTGGTATGAACCAGTGAATGGAAAGTTACTTTTTAAAAGTAACAAGTTACAGTTACTCGTTACCGAGTAGGAAAAGTAACAAGTTACCGTTACTAGTTACCGATTTTTAAACTCGTTACAGTTACCGTTACTTGAGAAAGTAACTTTTCGTTACTTTTCCGTTACTTTTTTTT
>NW_017299356.1:41085-46348 GCF_001594075.2 Trachymyrmex cornetzi
CAAAGAAAAAAAGTAACGCAGTTACTAGTAAAGTTACCAAAAAAGTAACTTGTAACTGTAACTTCGTTACAAGTAACGAGTTACTTCCATTCCCTGGTATGAACGGCACATCGTCGAGCCTATCTTGGCATCGCTCGAAGAGTTTCAGAAACGCGGTAGTGGGTGGGTGCTGTCGCGAATCCTTAACTTTACTGTTAACGTAAACAAACTCAATCCCATGCGGGATGCCATATCGAAGTGCCACGGGGAATTGCGTCTAAACGAACGGTGATCAGTGTGCGTACGACGGACAATGCGTGCTTCGCGTGGTCGGTGGTCGCCGCTCTGTACCCGGCTGAAAAGTATACGGAGCGAGAATCATCGTACCCGCGTTATACAACAGTATTAAATCTAACAAACATTGAGTTTCCGATGACTTTAAAAGCCATTCCAATCAACGTATACGGCATCGAGAATAAACATATCCTATGCGACTCACAGGCGACAAAAAGGAGAAGCACGTCAATCTCCTGTACCTGCAAAATACACGTAATGACAGCATTAGCCACTTTGCGTGGATAAAGAACCTGTCGCGCCTTGTGAGATCACAACTCACAAAAAAGGAGCACAAGAAATATTTCTGCGATCGGTAAGTATAATAAGAAAAGTAAATATAATAAGAAAATAAATATAAAAGATAAAAAAAACATATGAAAAAAAATGATTTCTCTATTTACAGATGCCTTCACTATTTTGACTCGAGCCAAAAATTGCAGACGCACAAAGTGGGTTGCCAAAAACTGAACGACTGCGCCATCCGCCTGCCGAGCGAGAACGACAGATGGCTCCAATTTGACAACCACTGCAATCAGGAACGTGTACCGTTCATAGTATACGCCAAGTGCGTCCTGCGGAAAACGGAGTCCGACAAAGAAGGCGCGTCGTCGTAAGAGTATCAACGGCACGAAGTATTCAGTATAGGATACTACGTGCGATGCTCGTATGGCAGTTTGTTGTCGTCATATCACTTCCGTCGCGACGAAAACTGTATAGCGTGGTTCGCGCGACAGCTCAATGATTTGGCGCATCGCGTCAAAGATATTATATCCGCCAACGTGCCCATGGAAGCGTTATCTAAGTAGCAATGGGAGGCATACCGCAGCGCGACGCGTCGTCATATTTGTGAGAAGCCGTTCGCGCCGGACGATACGCGGGTCCGCGATCATTACCACTTAACCGGTAGATACCGCGGTCCAGCACATTCAAATTGTAATCTTAATTATAAAAATTCATTTAATATTCCAGTTGCATTTCACAACTTGTCGGGGTACGATGCGCACTTTATAATTAAAGAAATAGCTACCGCGTACGACGGACATGTGGACATACTTCCTATGACAAAAGAAAAATATATTTCGTTCACGAAACATGTTTGATAGCACCAAAGATAAAAACGAAAATCAAAAAAGTTGTATAAAATTAAGATTCATTGATTCTTATAAGTTTTTCGCATCAAGTTTAGAAAAATTGGCGTTGTATTTCTACAACGATAAATAAAAAATTGTACTTTCCGAATTTTCAACTCTGTCAGACGAAGAATTTGAATTGCTGACTCGTAAAGATATCTTTCCGTACGAATACATTGACTGCGTTGAAAAATTGCAGGACACGCGCTTACCATTGCGAGAATTATTTTTCAGTTTATTGACGGATGATACAGTATCCGAGAGCGATTACGCTCACGCCGTGAATGTATGGCAGCGATTCTCCATTCGAACACTCGGCGAGTACAGCGATTTGTACTTGAAAACCGCTGTCTTGTTATTAGCCGATATTTTCAAAAATTTCCGCAATAGTTGTGTCGTGAGTTAAGGTCTCGATCCCGCGCATTATTATACACTGCCAGGTTTCACGTGGGACGCCATGCTAGAACATACGCGCGTAAGATTTGAGTTGCTCATCGACATTCATATGGTCATGTTCATCGAGCGCGGCATACGCGGTGGCCTTAGTCAATGTTCCGGCAGATACGCGCAGGCTAATAACAAGTACATGCGTTCGTACGACTTATCGAAACCGTCGTCGTACTTTATGTATTGTATAATACTACGATGTGAATAATCTGTACGGATGGGCGATGTGTCAACCATTGCAGTACGTCGAATTTCGATGGGTCGAAGACGCTGCAAACTTTGACGTGAGCGCGATCGCTCTGGATTCGCCTACCGGTTATATTCTCGAGGTTGATCTCGAGTATCCGCAACACCTGCACGACCGACACACTGACCTACCTTTCTGCCCAACGCGCGATAAGCCGCCCGGCAAGCGCGAAAATGAACTTCTCGCAACGTTGTACGATAAGTAGCGTTACGTAATCCACTACCGCAATCTGCAGCAATGTACTCCTCACCGACTTCGCGTAACAAAGATCCACCGGATGCTACAATTCGCTCAATCTCCATGGCTCCGCGATTATTTTGAACTTAATACACAATTTAGAACGCGCAAAAAACGATTTCGAAAAAAATTTGTATAAACTTATGAACAACGCGGTATTCGGCAAGATCATGGAGAATGTGCGCAATCATGTAGATGTAAAATTATTAACGAAATGGGATGGACGATATGGCGCGGAGGTAATAATAGCGAAACCGAATTTTCACAGCCGCAGCGTATTTGCGGAGAATCGCCATCGAAATGCGCAAACTCGAGGTGAAGTTCGACAAGCCGATTTACGTGGGCATGTGTATACTCGACATATCGAAAGTCTGCTTGTACGAATTTCACCACGAGTACATGTCACCGATGTATCGCGACAAGTGCAAAATTATGTACACCGACACGGACAGTCTCATTTATCATACAGAATGCGACGATGCTTACGAGACTATGAAACGCGATATCGTAAAATTCGACACGAGCGATTATCCGGCGGACAACGCGTACGGTATGCCTCTCGCGAATAAAAAAGTACCCGGCCTGGTAAAGAACAAGAAAAACGGTTTATTAATGACCGAATTCGTTGGACTTAGAGCGAAGATGTATGCGGTGAGGCAAGAAGGATACTAAAAAGGTGAAAGGTGTAAAGAGTAACGTCGTAGCGCGAACGACAACGTTCGACGATTACAGGCATTGTTTGAATAAAAAGATTGAAATAACTCGCCGTCAATCGTGTATACGTTCTAACTTACACGAGGTATACACGATATCCGAATCAAAAATCGCTCTGAGTCCATACGACGACAAACGATATGTCGTACCTGACTCGACGGAAACGGTACCATGAGGGCATTGGCGGATACCTTTGTAATATATGTATCAAAATGTTCCAAACTGGTCCAGCTTTCAAAAATGAAGTTTTTAAAAAGTCTAGTCAGTTGAGGTAAAGTCAACGAGTTCCACCAATTTTCAATAATACCTGAAAATGAATTTTGTAAAAAAAGTATCATACATAATAATAATTAGATAATTTGCGGGAGGAATGAAATATAATATTACTTGTAATATTTATTACATATGATATGCAATAGCTCCTGGCAGACTTGGGAAATTGTTCGTTGCAGATAAACAGACATGTAAACCATACGTGTGTGAATTTGACAAAGTTCACGTTCCAAATTTTGTTCCAAACATCTTTTCGTAAATTCCGTTTGAGAAAATCTTCTTGACGGTTTTTGGATGGATTCATTAATAAGAGGTTTACCACAAGGAAATCTCAACAAGAAATGCATCATGAAACGTATCTTTAAATTACAAATTACATAATAATCATCGATTAGGGTTAATCGAGTTGATGATATTTTTTGTATATATGATCGTATACAAACTTACCTTTTTAAAAAAAGATAATAAAAGCGCTAAGCGTGTGTGCTTCTCGTAAAGAATCGCCATTTGGGCCTGGTTTACCAACGCCAATTACTTAATCGGCCGTGAAACTGATGACTAATCACGTTTGCTGTTTAGTGGAACTAAAGTAATCACGTTTGCTGTTTAGTGGAATTATACAAACTTACCTATTTAAAAAAAGGTAAAAAAAGCGCTAAGCGTGCATGTTTCTCGTTGAACCATCATTTGGGTCGGTTTGACCAACGCCAATTACTTAATCAGCCGTGGAACTGATGACTAATCGCGTTTGCTGTTTAGTAGAATTGATCACTTTCGGTTGACAGTAAATCACCGATTAGGGTTAATCGAGTTGATGTTTTTTCTTTAAGGATATTCTTATAATGATATGTATCATTCGTATAAAAGATTTGATGTCAACAAAACAGGCGCCAAGTTAAATTCCATGTAATTCGGACTTTAATTCTTCAAAGATATTCTTATAATGATATGTATCATTCGTATAAAAGATTTGATATCAAGAACTGGCGCAAAGTTAAATCCTATTTCTCTCTCTCTCTCTTTATACAATGTCAAATTATTAATCTTATGATATGTATCATTTGTATAAAAGAACTGATATCAACAACTGTGGCGCCAAGTTAAATTCTACTATCAAAATGAAAAGTAAAACTCAAGTGATACTATCTTTATTATTTACATAATCCAAATGGCACTATCTTTAATTTTTATGCGACAAAACCTAAGTATACGTATACTTATTGAAGAATCTTCCTATTCCAATCCAAATAGTTTAAATTCCTCTTAAATGAAATTATTGTATCACATTTCATTCACAGACATTTCCTCTTCCAACAAAAGTAGTGGTTATTTAATTTTCCTTCAAAACATTATACAAAATATTATCACAAAATTGCGTTACCTTGCTCAATTTAAGTGTTACCACAAAAAATTAAAAAATTTACCCTATAAAATGAACAAATTTAATTTAAATAGAAAAATTTTTCATGTAAAAACACTTGGCGCTGCTAGATCTCTATATATAATAACATGGTAGTATAGTAGTAAAGCATGAATGTAAATAAGAAGGATAAGAATATAATACTTAGAAAAAATAATATAAATAAGAAGCATATTAATAAGAAAAGTCAGAATCATATTAAAAAATATGAATATTTCGAATCCCCAATGAGAGTTAAAATATCTAGCATGTGTATACATGATTGAGTTATAGAGTCGTGTAAATTATGATTGTTGTGAATGCTATTAAGTTTAAATCAAAGAAAAATAAATTTTGATTTGTAAGACATGCATTATGAAAGAAAATTTATTATTACTTTTCTATAATATTCTTGAGGCTTTCACGGGTGTTTCCTATATGACAATCTTGCGTTTCGCGGGTTTTCTCCGTGTTCAAATCCATTCTTGGAATGCCAACGTT
>NW_017299356.1:46444-48769 GCF_001594075.2 Trachymyrmex cornetzi
GGGGGGGGAGAAGAAAATTGTGAGTAGAGGGGGAGAGAGGAAGCCGGCCGGTTTTCGGTAGCCGGGAGGATGGACTTCCATATTTTATTTATGTTGTAGCCATTATCTCTATTCAGATTGTTAGGGTGTTTTTGTATCTCTATGGCTTCTCTATACTTTCTTGGAAAGTATGATGTAACGTTGGCTATTGTGGTCGTTTTATCGAACTGTATTTGATGTCTTGTTTCGATATTGTGTTCTGATAATGCCGACTGTGTGTAGTGTTTTAGTCTGACGTCACGTTGGTGTTCTTTTATCCGTAGGTTGACCATTCTCCCGGTTTCTCCAATGTATACTTACCCGCAGGAGCAAGGTATTTTGTATACTCCTGCGGAGCTGAGTGGAGGTCTTTGATCTTTGGGATTTCTTAAGATTTGTCCTATCTTTTTGGGTGGTTTGAAGATAGTTCGGATATTGTGTTTGTTTAATATCCTGCCGATCCGGTCTGTTGTTCCTTTAACGAATGGAAGGAAGGCTAGTATCCTTTCGTCTGGTTGTGTGTCAGGGTTCGTTGTCTTGTTTGCATGTTTATTGATTACTTTAGTTATGTCTTTTTTGTCGTGTCCGTTTTTCTGTAAGGCTAGTTTTAGGTGGTTGAGTTCTGTCTGTAGATGTTCTTTGTCACAGATGGTGAAAGCTCTATGTACTAGTGAGTCGATTGCTGACTGTTTTTGTGCTGGGTGGTGGTGCGATTCGGCATGTAGGTACCTGTCTGTGTGTGTTGGTTTTCTGTACACTTGATGGCCTAGGGTACCGTCAGCTTTCTTAGAGACAAGAACATCTAGGAAGGGGAGTTTTCCGTTTTCCTCTATATCCATGGTGAAGTGGATATTTGGGTGTTGTTTATTGAGAAAAATAAGGAATTTACGGAGTTCTGCTCTGCCGTGTCTCCATATCACGAATGTGTCGTCTACATAGCGGAACCAAACTTCTGGCTTTTTCGGTGTTTTTCCGAGGGTCTCTTTCTCGAAGTGCTCCATGAAGATGTTGGCGATTACAGGAGAGATAGGAGAGCCCATTGCCGCTCCTGAAGTTTGTTCATAAAATTGGTTGTTGTAGGAGAAGTAAGTGGTTGTTAAGCAGTGCTCTATTAGTGGGATGAGGTCAGAGGGGACTTTGTGTGAGGCCTTTATTATGTTTAGTGTGTCTTTTATTGGGACTTGTGTGAAGAGGGATTCTACGTCGAAACTTACAAGCAGGTCTGTGGGATGTAGTTGGATCTTTTGGATCTTTCTTATGAAGTCCGTCGAGTTGGTGATGTGTGATTCAGTTTTTCCAGTGAGGGGTTGTAATGTTTGTGCTAGGAAGCGGGATAGGCTGTACGTCGGGGAGCGTATGGCGCTTACAATCGGTCTGAAGGGGATGTCCGGTTTGTGTACTTTTGGTAGTCCGTACAGTCTTGGTGGGAGCGGGTTTGTAGGTTTTAATGTCGATTTGGTTTTGCTGGGAATGTTGCTTTCCTCCACTAGGGTCTTGGTTTTTTGTGCGATTGTATTAGTCGGATCTTTGTCAAGCTTTTTGTATGCTTTGTCCGAGAGAAGGTTCTTCATCTTTTTCTTGTAGTCTGATGTATTTATGACTACTGTTGTGTTGCCTTTGTCGGCTGGAAGCACGATGATGTCTGTGTCCCTGTTCAGGTCTTGGAGGGCCAATCGCTCTTGTCTAGTGATATTTGGTGCGGGGGGTTTGGCTTTGGAGAGGATATTGGTTACTTGTCTGCGGATGTTATCTGCTTGTTCTGATGGGAGTCGGTAGATGGTTGACTCTATTTGGCTGACGATCTCTTCTTTTGGGACCTTTCTAGGTGCCACTGCGAAGTTCGGGCCTTTGGCGAGCACAGAGATGGTGTCTTGGGACAGGACTTTGTTGGATAGGTTCTTGACGTTGAGTAGGAAGGGTTGTGGTTTTTTGTGAGGAACAAGGTTTGTGTATTTCTGTTTCTGTCTATCTGAGGATAGTGTCAGTGTATTCATGGCTTGTTCGTATGTAATGCGGTCTAGAGTTTGCCATATGTCGTGCCGTAACGTGGCGGATAGGAGTAAGTGAAGTTTAAAGGTTTTATGGGAGATCTGGGCAATTTGTGACTTGGTGAAGTGGATACGTTCTTTGACGAGGATAAGGCTGGTTTTATGAAGGATGTTTTTGGATTTGTGGCTTCTTAGGTGGTCCTTGAGTTGCAGGAACCTTGGGACAAAGAACATCTACAGACAGAACTCAACCACCTAAAACTAGCCTTACAGAAAAACGGACACGACAAAAAAGACATAACTAAAGTAATCAATAAAC
>NW_017299356.1:49271-62027 GCF_001594075.2 Trachymyrmex cornetzi
CCTCGCCCTGATGAAGTGGACTGCAAGGTTCACGAAACGTTGGCATTCCAAGAATGGATTTGAACACGGAGAAAACCCGCGAAACGCAAGATTGTCATTACTTTTCTATATTACTTTTAAATTATATTACAATTATATATATTGGGTATGGGAATAATTTTCCGCCCATTGTAGAAAGATATCGTTAGTATTATAGCATTGCTTGTGTGTTTGATAGAACGGCAACACATGTGTTTGAAAGGTTTGTGTTCAAACTCTTGAGCCTAATAGTTGCCATTCGTTCGAAGCGTAAAAAAGAATAACATTTTTTGCGTTGAAGATGTCGGAATTTATTCCAAAAAAGCAACATTTGCGGGAAATTTTACTCCATTATTTTATTTTAAAGAAAAGTGCTGCAGAATCACATCGTTTGCTCGTAGATGTTTACGGTGAGCATGCTCCATCGAAAACCAGTTGTAAAGAATGGATTCGGCGATTCAACAGTGGTGATTTTGACGTGCGTGACAAAGAACGCGAAGGTGCATGGCACCGAAAAAGTTTGAAGATGCAGAATTGCAAGCATTACTCGAAGAAGATTCATGTTTAACGCTTGATAGGTTGTCAAAAGAGTTAAATGTTGATAGATCCACTGTTGGAAAACGTCTACACGCAATGGGAATAGTGCAAAAAGAAGAAAATTGGGTGCCATACAAATTGAAAGAGAGACATGGAAAGACGTTTGGTCATCTGCGAGATGCTTCGTCAACGACAACAAAGGAAGGGTTTTCTACATCGTATCGTAATTGCGATGAAAAATGGATCTACTACGATAACCCTAAACGCTTGAAAGCATGGGTGATGCCAGGTGAACCAGGTCCATCAACGCCAAAACGAAATATCCATGCTTCGACGATTATGTTGTCCATCTGGTGGGATCAGAGAGGTGTTATATATTATGAGCTGCTCAAACCGTCCGCGAAACCATCACTAGCGATCGTTATTGACTACAACTGATACGTTTAAACCAAGCTTTGAAAGAAAAACGACCAGAATGGGACAATAGGCACAACAAGCAGATTCTGTTACATGACAACGCTAGGCCACACGTTGCAAAACCGGTCAAGAAATACTTGGAAGGAGTAAAGTGGGAAATTCTGCCCCACCCGCCGTATTCACCGGACATTGCTCCTTCAGATTTCCATTTGTTCCGATCCATGCAGTCGGCCCTTTCTGGAGAACGATTCAATTCTTATGAAGATATCAAAAAATGGCTTGATGAATGGATCGCTTCAAAAGAATCAGATTTTTTCATTCGAGGAATCCGTTTATTACCGGAAAAGTGGGAGAAAGTTGTCGCTTCCGAAGGAGCATACTTTGAATAAACTCACTTATATAAATTTGTTTAAATAAACACATCTTTTTCTTTTCAAAAAGGGCGAAAACTTATTCCCATACCCAATATTAAAATAATTATTATTACTTTTAAATTATATACAATTATCTTTTATTATTTAACAAATTAAAAAATTCTAATTGGCTCTTGAAATATAATCAAATAAAGTACGACTAAAAAAGGGCAATTAAGAGTCTTAAACGCAGTAATTAGTGCGTGAACCAAAAGTATAGATATATTTCTAGTTAATATTCCATATGTAGTATACAAATCTGAACGTTTCGGCTGTCTTCAAGCCATCTTCAGCAGTCTCCATTAACAATAAATTAATCAGTTCGCAATAATGAAGCCATGGGATGCAGTAAGTAAGTCTCTCAGATTGCCACGTTTGGAGAGTATGTAACCGTCAGTTAGCTGATTAACTAAATGCGAGCTGTGTCAAGAATGAAATCATTAACATACAGTCGTTAAAAACGTAATAACGGTTTCATAAGAAGACTTACCCCTGCACACCATAACCACCAACATTATAAATTAAAATAATTTAAAAATATTAATAAATTAGAAATATCCGTATTCTTCGTAAGAAAATAACGTTCGCAGTGTCACAAACAAAGTCAAGTTATGTAAAAGGACACTAAATGAAAATATTAAGAAAGGAAACAATATTGTTAAAAGTCCTCGAATTGAATACAGTACAGATAATCGCATGAGAATAGTTACAAGAAACAAACATTACATAAAAATCAAAATTTATTAATTATGCTCGTATATGCATGGTGTAAGAACTCAGTATCTGATTTCAGATTTAAGCCATTATCTTGCATCTTAATATTAAGCATTTCAGATACCATCTTTTTCCCATAATATCTCTCATCATCCAAAATCTCCGTATTCAACCAATCAAATTCATGTTGGAATTGTAATCTGTGTTCAGAAATCACAGACAAATTCCCGCTCTTCTTATTAATGTCATTTTTATGTTCGTTAATTCTCGTCTTTAATTTACGGCTAGTCTGTCCGACATAAGAAGCATTGCAATCTTTACATTTGATCTTATATAAACAACATTCTTCCTAGATTCGTGAGGAAGAACATCCTTTTGTGCTTTTATAACTTCTTTAGACAATGATTATCCTGTTGATTTTATTTTTGACACGATCAATTTAAGATTAAGATCCCTTTTTAAACGTAGGACTTTAAGACAAACAGATAAACCGAAAACTGATACTTCAATTCGTCATGGGTTACCATTCCTTTTCTACCTTGGGTTTACAAAAAATTTAAGAGCATTATTAAAAATCTTGATGTTAAATTGTCGTTCTTTAGCTTAAATAAAATGGACGGTATTATAAAAGCACAAAAGGATGTTCTTCCTCACAAATCTAGGAAGAATGTTGTTTATAAGATCAAATGTAAAGATTGCAATGCTTCTTATGTCGGACAGACTAGCCGTAAATTAAAAACGAGAAATAACGAACATAAAAATGACATTAATAAGAAGAGCGGGAATTTGTCTGTGATTTCTGAACATAGATTACAATTCCAACATGAATTTGATTGGTTGAATACGGAGATTTTGGATGATGAGAGATATTATGGGAAAAAGATGGTATCTGAAATGCTTAATATTAAGATGCAAGATAATGGCTTAAATCTGAAATCAGATACTGAGTTCTTACACCATGCATATACGAGCATAATTAATAAATTTTGATTTTTATGTAATGTTTGTTTCTTGTAACTATTCTCATGCGATTATCTGTACTGTATTCAATTCGAGGACTTTTAACAATATTGTTTCCTTTCTTAATATTTTCATTTAGTGTCCTTTTACATAACTTGACTTTGTTTGTGACACTGCGAACGTTATTTTCTTACGAAGAATACGGATATTTCTAATTTATTAATATTTTTAAATTATTTTAATTTATAATGTTGGTGGTTATGGTGTGCAGGGGTAAGTCTTCTTATGAAACCGTTATTACGTTTTTAACGACTGTATGTTAATGATTTCATTCTTGACACAGCTCGCATTTAGTTAATCAGCTAACTGACGGTTACATACTCTCCAAACGTGGCAATCTGAGAGACTTACTTACTGCATCCCATGGCTTCATTATTGCGAACTGATTAATTTATTGTTAATGGAGACTGCTGAAGATGGCTTGAAGACAGCCGAAACGTTCAGATTTGTATACTACATATGGAATATTAACTAGAAATATATCTATACTTTTGGTTCACGCACTAATTACTGCGTTTAAGACTCTTAATTGCCCTTTTTTAGTCGTACTTTACTTTTATTATTTATTTTTATTAATTACCATTCGAATTTTAAATTATTCTTATAGTTTTTCTTACTCTATCTAGCAGCGCCAAGTGTTTTTGCATGAAAAATTTTTTTATTTAAATTAAATTTTTTCATTTTATACGGTAAATTTTTTAATTTTTTGTTGTAACACTTAAATTGAGCAAGGTAACGCAATTTTGTGATAATATTTTGTATAATGTTTTGAAGGAAAATTAAATAACCACTACTTTTGTTGGAAGAGGAAATGTCTTTGAATGAAATGTGATATAATAATTTCATTTAAGAGGAATTTAAACTATTTGGATTGGAATAGGAAGATTCTTCAATAAGTATACGTATACTTAGGTTTCGTTGCATAAAAATTAAAGATAGTATCACTTGAGTTTTACTTTTCATTTTGATAGTAGAATTTAACTTGGCACCACAGTTGTTGATATCAAATCGTTCGTACAAATAATACATACCATTAGATTAATATTCATTATTTATTTAATTTGGCATGGTATAAAGAAGTGGGATTTAACTTGGAGCCAGTTCTTGATATTAAGTCTTTTATAGGAATGATATATATGTATATCATTAAAGTTAATATTATTTATTTAATTTGGTATTCGAATTACATGGAATTTAACTTGGCGCCAATTGTTGATATTAAATCTTTTTTACGAATAATATATAAAGTTTTGATGAGTTTAGCTTGGCGCCAATTTTGTTGATATCAAATCTTTTATACGAATGATACATATCATTAGAGTTAAATAAATAGTATCATTTGGGTTTTACTTCTTATGTTGATAGTAGAATTTAACTTGGCGCCGCAGTTGTTGATATCAATTCTGTTATACAAATGATACATGTCATAAGATTAATAATTTGATATGGTATAAAGAGAGAGAGAGAAATAGGATTTAACTTTGCGCCAGTTCTTGATATCAAATCTTTTATTGGAATGATATCATTAAAGTTAATATTATTTATATAATTTGATATCCGCGCGAAATGGAATTTAACTTGGCGCCGGTTTTGTTGATATCAAATCTTTTATACGAATGATACATATCATTATAAGAATATCCTTGAAGAAAAAACATCAATTCGATTAACCCTAATCGGTGATTTACTGTCACCCGAAAGTGATAAATTCTACTAAACAGCAAACGCGATTAGTCATCAGTTCCACGGCTGATTAAGTAATTGGCGTTAGTCAAACCGGCCCAAATGATGGTTCTACGAGAATCATGCACCCTTAGCGCTTTTTTTACCTTTTTTTAAAAAGGCAAGTTTGCATACGATCATATATACAAAGGCTATCATCAACTCGATTAACCCTAATCGATGATTATTATGTAATTTGTAATTTAAAGATACGTTTCATGATGCATTTCTTGTTGAGATTTCCTTGTGGTAAACCTCTTATTAATGAATCCATCCAAAAACCGTCAAGAAGATTTTCTCAAACGGAATTTACGAAAAGATGTTTGGAACAAAATTTGGAACGTGAACTTTGTCAAATTCACGTATGGTTTACATGTCTGTTTATCTGCAACGAACAATTTCCCAAGTCTGCCAGGAGCTATTGCATATTATATGTAATAAACACAAGTAATATTATATTTCATTCCTCCCGCAAATTATCTAATTATTATTATGTATGATGCTTTTTTTACAAAATTCATTTCCAGGTATTATTGCAAATTTGTGGAACTCGTTGACTTTACCTCAACTGGCTAGACTATTAAAAACTTTATTTTTGTAACCTGGATGAGTTTGGAACATTTTGATTAGGAACAAAATTTGGTCAAATTCAAGTATGGCTTACACTGTTTAATTGTATAATTTACTCCGTAAGTCAAATTGCCTATATGCCTATGGGCAGAAGCACGCGTTACTGGTAATGCAGAATATGATTAGATCGCAAGTCCAGCGGGGTATGATAAATTATAACATTTAATACATATTAAAAAATTTTTTTAATCTTATTGAACTTTATAGTATACTAGTAGCATGTAAAATTCAATCTTGTCTCATTCCCCGTTGAACTTGTCATCTAATCTTATTCCGCATTACTAATAAAGCATGCTTCTGCCCATGGGCAGACAGGCAACCTGATTTACTGATGTGTAGGTTCTGCATTACTCGTAAAGCATGCCTCTGTATAATATATCAGCAAGTCGAGGTGCCTATATGCTGTGACGTGACATTTTGTCCGTCACTGTGCGGACTTGTCGACGGCGGACTCGTGCTTCCTACCGGCTCAAAGGGCGAGCGCGTAGGCGAGGGCGCACGCGAGCGCGCGTGTAAGCGCACCTGCGAACGTGCGTTAAAGCTCGCGTCATTTATTTTACTCGGCAGATTTTCTTCTTTTATATTAGCATTTCTTTTGTGTAATGATCAAGCGTATCAGGAAGCGTAGACGCGCCACGGATCACGCTCGGCAGCTGCTGTGAAATTTCATTGTATCATCGTGCTGTCTCGCCCGCAACCCTTGGAAGGAAGACAGAAGACGGACAGGATCGGAGGGAAGGCCGAAGAAGCGAAGAGAGAAGGACGCCCATCCGAGAGCCCGGATAAGCAGGTTGTATTATTTCATATCATTGCTTGTAACCGCGGTCGCCTACGAAAGGAACCATACTTTCACCATGCACCCCTTGCATAGCACCGGAGGAGGCCAGAATTCCCGGCCACCCTTGACGGGCCGGACGGACGTCCGTCGGGAGCATAGGGCCCCGACGGGGAGCGAGAAGGAAATTCATCCCGATCTCCTCCGCCGGGCCAGGAAGTGCAAGGGCAGTGAGCAGAGACGCCACCCTTGATGGGGACATTCATTGCGCGCTCGTGCGAGCCAGCATTCAAGGCCGCGCGGGCCTGCACGGCACGCGTGGATACCGTGACACGCGGAAGTCAATCAGCGTGACTACCTCCCCTCGCAGGAGGGGGGTGAGCGCTAAGCAGCCTGCGAAAATCCGCCGGGAGCTCCCGGGCCTCACTCTTTCTGCGGACGAGCGAGCCGAATATCGTAAGGAGAGTACGAGATCGCTGTCGCCGAGATCGAATACCCGGACGCAGAAGAATATCGAGGGATTGGCGAGAAGAACCAGGAGGACGGAGGAGACGACGAGGGTGAGACGAGCGTCGTCGCTTGTAAAGCTGCCGACCGGGGTACGTCGCCGGGTGGATCGCACGTAAGCCAGCTCGCATCATAACGAGAGATCGGCGTAATGGCCGCCGTGTAGAGCCGCGGAACCGTGAGCCACGTGCCATCCTCCCGCGTCTTGGAAATCAAGCTGCCGCGTTTCGAGGATCAGAGTAAGGGGAATCATATTCATTGCCGAGTCGAAATAAATTAGAGTTAATAAATAATAAACCGTGGATCGATTTACAAAATAACTTTCGGTAATAAATGGCTTCTTCCACGTGCGCAAGATTGAAATTGCGAATTCTTATTAAAAAGTTTCTATTTTACTCATCTTAATGATACATAATTAATGATAAAATAGACGTTTCGGTCTGTCATCAGACCATTCTCAATATAAAACCAATAATTCATAAACGAAACCTATAGTAGTACTTTAATACATATTCTAACTGTCTTATCACATATATACGCTTTTTTCGGTGTTACAATTATATCCATTTCCTCACGTAAGGTTATTAAAATCTAACAATTAATCCTATAATAGGTGAATCGTCAAATTCTGTCATTATTATAATGTTTGCGATTACATGTGTTATACGATAGAATTTCCTCGTGACTGAGATGACAGCATTCTTTTCTTTAAACGAATTCGATATTATCCGCACGTGCATCGCTGAACTACAATCCCAGATGTCAATAATTGAACGAAAGAACTTCTTGATTCTAGTCAACATAATAATTTAAAATAAACTAATGATTCTAATTAACAATAATAAAATTAGATTACAGCAATTGTCAATTGTAAGAACACGAATTAACATATTATATATTCTAGTCAACATAATAAATTACAATAAAACTTATTGATTCCAATTCTCACAATCATTTTCAATAAAATTAAAAAGTCAATTATAAAAATAAGAATCACTAAAGATTACCTCCGTTAAAACATTTAATCCAGAACAGCAGCGCAGCAAGGGATCATGTCCACATGATATTATTACAATAGTCGAGAACGAAAAACACACATGATCAACACTCGACGACGCAGACAATACTAAACTACGAGGTGATATGATCTTCACATAATACGTTAAATTTCTCTTATCTGGGGAAAGACGACTTATAGAAGTGGAAAGTATGATTCCGGCAACCTTTCAGTGTCTGTTTGCTTATTTACACCATTTTTTTGTTTTTTTATGTGAATCATTTCTGATGTGAGTCGTTTGTACATATAAGGTTCTTTGTCTAAGATTTGAACATTTTCCCAATCAATATCATGTTCACTATTCATCTGGTGTTCTGCTAATACTGACGAAGATCTTTTTTGTTTTTTTACATCCGATTTATGTTCATTAATTCTAGTACCTATTTTCCTTTTTGTCTGACCTACGTATGTAGCAATTAGAACATTCAATTTTATATACAACGTTCGAAAATTCCATTTTGTGTAATTTATCCTTACCTAACTTAATCACCGATGTTAAATTATTCATGGGTTTGTACGCAACTTTATGATTAATTTTATTAGCTATAGAAATAAATTTTTCTGATATATTCTTTACATATGGAATTGTGAAATAATTATTAAATGTTAGGGTCTCATTTGTAAGATTATTTTTCATTATGTCATTAACGTATAATTCATTTCTTTTTGATAGTTTTTTTATTCTACAGTTAATAGTGGAAAATATGATGTGCAGCGGATAACCATTCATAAGTAAAATATTAATTAGTTCTTTAATATTATTTTTATGATAATCAGGATGCAAAAACAGTATTCTATCTAATAAGCCAATTATTACGCCTCTCTTATGCTGGTCTGGGTGACTCGATTTATAGTTTAAATAGCGACCAGAGTTCGTCGGTTTTTTGTAGTTATCGAACCTTATGTGTTCCTGTTTTACAATAGCTGTGACATCTAAAAAGCTTACACAATCACCCTCACCTTCATCTAACGTAAATTTTATTCTATTATGATACGAATTGAACCGATTTAAAACCTCATTTACACAGTTGTGAAGTAACGCAATTAAAATGTCATCAACATAGCGAAAATATATCGGAACTGTAACACTCAATTCTCTGATAGTATGTCATTTTCTAAATCTTGAATCACCAAATCCGCCAAAATAGGCGATAATGGAGAACCCATAGGCATGCCGAAAATTTGTTTGTAAAATTGTTCATCGAATTTGAAAAATGTAGAGTTTAAAATCAATGAGATGGCATCTAAAAATTCGTTCATCGGAATGGTAGTATTTTTTGAAATGTTCTGCCATCTGTTCTTAATACTTCTTAGTACTAAATCTTCCGGAATATTAGTGTACATTGCTACAATATCAAAAGACAATATTTTATATTCGGAACTTAAAGACATACCATTCAATTTATTTACAAGCTCAAAACTATTCTTAATGTGGCTAAAATTTTTATTAACACTCTTGTCAATAATTTTTTTTAAATACGCAGATAATTGATATAAGGGACTGTTAATACAACTCACAATGATTCTTAATGGATTACCTTTTTTATGTATTTTCGGCATACCATAACATCTAGCAATTGTACCATCCGTGACGTTAAGATTTTTATAAATTGGTTGATTTAAGTATTCCATTTCTTTCCAACGACTTAACAATACATGTGTTTGTTTCGTTAATCTTTTCGTCGGGTCTTTTTTAATATTAATGTAAGTGTTACAGTCCGACAATATTGCATGCATTTTTGTTTTATATTCTAGCTTGTCCATGACAACAGTAGTATTGCCCTTGTCTGCCTTAGTAATTAAGATGTCTGTATGCTCTCTCATAAATTCTCTAACGTTCCTAATTCCTCTTTTTAGTAATGCAAAGTCTTCCAAATCCTGTGACGCGACTCTACCTGGTAATTTATTAAGTACTTCTATACATTGATTTCTTACAGTATTCCGTATTTTGTCCTCTAAATTGAAAATATTATGTTCAATATGTTTAATGAATTCTGTAATAATTTTATCATTGTCTGTTATTTTATGCGGAAGATTAAATTTTTGACCCAGTTGTAAAATCATTTGCACATCACTTGGAATCTCTACATCACTTAGGTTAACTAGCCATTCTTTATTCATATTATTTAAGGAGAAATTCTCTTCAAATTCAAAAGGACTAATCTCAACTTGATATACATTATTTATATTGTTATTCTCTATTGTTTGAGTAGAAATTTCTTTTATCTTTGACGGAACAAATTGCCCATTTAAATTTGTGGATTCTAACCACAACCTAATTCAAATTTAATAGATTTTATACTTCTCCTTCTTAATATTTCAGAAGCAGCTTTTAAGTTTGTTAATTTTTTATTTACCCTATAATTTTCTTTACACCACATTCTATTCATAATAATTTCTTGCCTTTGAAAAAAAGGAGCGGATATTTGTTCAGGTAAACAACTCCATATTAGTCTTTGGTGTTTGAATAAATTATTTTTTACTTTAAATAAGAGATCATAAGCATCATGTAATTCTACGCGCATAATCTTAAACCTACATTGATTTTTTAACCTACTTATACTGTCTTTATAAGTTTTACGTGATATATTCAAATGGTAATTATTAATTCCTTTAAGATGTGTCGGAATAAGTCGTTCTTTTAGACAGCTTTTGAGGAAATGTATTTTTAGTCTTACGTTAATGTTTTGTAATATAAACAAAAAAATGGTGTAAATAATTGTCTGCGTCGTCGAGTGTTGATCATGTGTGTTTTTCGTTCTCGACTATTGTAATAATATCATGTGGACATGATCCCTTGCTGCGCTGCTGTTCTGGATTAAATGTTTTAACGGAGGTAATCTTTAGTGATTCTTATTTTTATAATTGACTTTTTAATTTTATTGAAAATGATTGTGAGAATTGGAATCAATAAGTTTTATTGTAATTTATTATGTTGACTAGAATATATAATATGTTAATTCGTGTTCTTACAATTGACAATTGCTGTAATCTAATTTTATTATTGTTAATTAGAATCATTAGTTTATTTTAAATTATTATGTTGACTAGAATCAGGAAGTTCTTTCGTTCAATTGTTGACATCTGGGATTGTAGTTCAGCGATGCACGTGCGGATAATATCGAATTTGTTTAAAGAAAAGAATGCTGTCATCTCAATCACGAGGAAATTCTATCGTATAACACATGTAATCGCAAACATTATAATAATGACAGAATTTGACGATTCACCTATTATAGGATTAATTGTTAGATTTTAATAACCTTACGTGAGGAAATGTATATAATTGTAACACCGAGAAAAGCGTATAGATGTTATAAGACAGTTAGAATATGTATTAAAGTACTACTATAGGTTTCGTTTATGAATTATTGGTTTTATATTGAGAATGGTCTGATGACAGACCGAAACGTCTATTTTATCATTAATTATGTATCATTAAGATGAGTAAAATAGAAACTTTTTAATAAGAATTCGCAATTTCAATCTTGCGCACGTGGAAGAAGCCATTTATTACCGAAAGTTATTTTGTAAATTAGAGTTGTTCGGAGAGTACCAGGGGCCGAGTCGCGCTCGTTCCTCTCGCCACAGGGGAGTCAGTTCCGGTTTCCGAGTATAGTAGAGTCGCGTAGAAACGCGTAGAGTAGCCGCATTGTCGAGTGTCGTCGTGTCGTGTAACGACGCTTATTGTAATTGCGTTATCGTTTGGTATCGCGTCGCGTAGGCACGCTTGCTATAATTGCGTCGTCGAGCATTGTGCTGTTGCGTTGGAACGCGGATTGTCGCGTTAACTTCCGTAGTGGTGACCGAGTAGAGTCCGTTTCCGGGATTCACGTGTCGAGTAGAGTTTCGCATCGAGGTGGTCGCTATAATCGCGTCGCACCATCGCCGTGGCATCGACCGCGGGCCGGCGTTACACGTCCGGGAGTCTGGTAGTACAGCGGGTACGGTTTCTTACCGGTTGTCGAGGGGCGGGCGTTTGACACCGTCGGAAGATACCGCGGGGAAGATCGGGGCTCGTGCTGTAGCGTATGACCGGCGTCCGACGCTAGAAGTAAGTTAGCGACTCTCGGTGCGAATACCGAGAGTATCGAGTAGAGTGGAGGAGCGAAGCTCCGGAAAGTACTTGTAATTGCGTAATCAATGTAATTAATTCTACTTTATCATATTTTCTCAAATATAATTGTTCTTATTATTACGCTCTCGCGTAGTTTATTCTTGCGGCCTATCTCTCTCGCCCTCCGACAAATTTCCCACACCTCTTGCGAACCACCCCTGCCGTCGCGAATTGGTTACGGGCAAAAGTACGGAGATTTCGGGAAGAGTGGCACGCTCTCTCGTGCCTGGCGCCCAACGTAGTAATAAAAACTACAATCTTGGCCGAAAAACCGCCTGGCTGTCACAAAATTAAGTTACCGAGGGAAAGGAGATACTTTTGCGTGCGAGGAGTACGAAGAACGCGCGACGAAGTTGTGCCATTGCTCGCGAGTACGGTTACAATGCCTATGGCTAGGAGCACGTGTTACTGGTAATGCAGAATATGATTAGATCGCAAGTGTGGTGGAGAATGAGACAATAAAATTCTGATATAATATTAAATTTTATAAAATATGGATTTAATAATTAATGAATCCATCCAGAAAACGTCAAGAAGATTTTTTTCAGATGGAATTTACGAAAGGATGTTTGGAACAAAATTTGGAACTTTCAAATTCGTGTATGGTTTGTGTGTGTGTTTATTATTATATACGAGGCTTTTTTTACGAAATTCATTTTCGGATATTATTGAAAATTGATGTGACTCGTTGACTTTACCTCAACTGACTAGACTATTAAAAACTTTATTTTTGAAAGTTGGACCAGTTTGGAACATTTTCATTTGGAATAAAATTTGAGACTTTGTCAAATTTTCACATATATATATATATATATATATATATAATCGC
>NW_017299356.1:62413-62996 GCF_001594075.2 Trachymyrmex cornetzi
ATTAGATGTAAACGAAATTATACGCCGGTAATCAATATTTAATTAAATTTAAGACATAAATCTGGAAGGTTAGAAAGAGAAACTAATTGTAAGATGCATTATAATGTTTTATTATTTTACAGTAATATGAATAAGAATTTTTTTACAGTAACATATATGTATAAGAAATAAAAATAGTTTGTGTAACTGCCAATTAATGCAAGGCAAGATTATTTGAGACTACTTAGGGCGACTGTTACCAACGCTGATTAACTTAATCGATGATTAACTCAATCAGCAGTAAAGCAAATAGTAAGTCTGCACCGTTCTTATTATCTTCGTGATATCCCAGCAAACACAAAGTTACATGTAACGTGCTCGTTAGTTATAATTTACCACTCAACAATATAACTGCAATATAACGCACGTGTTTTATTATAGTTATATTGTTGAGTGGGAAATTACAACTAACGGGTTGTTACGTCCAGCGGACTCACGCTGCCTCTTTTCTTTTTCTCACGGAGACCTAAGGGTTATCAACCCCTAGGACTTCTAAGAAAAGTAATAAAAATCTTTTCCCATGAGAAAATTTAAAGTAAAAAGA
>NW_017299356.1:64492-80795 GCF_001594075.2 Trachymyrmex cornetzi
TTCCAAGGGAGAAAATAAGGGCATCGAACGCACTGGCCCCTACTAGGATAGAAGCGTGCCCTTAAGGCACACTGACCTAGTTCCCGGCCTTTAGCCTGTGCGTTTGCCTCGAGCGGCACTCAGCGGAGTGTCGATCTCGAGAGAGGCTTCCGCTTCGTCCTCCCTCGAACCCCCGGCTCTACCAAGTGGCCAAAGGGCGAAGCGAAGTGCTTCCCGTTGAGTCGGTCCCTCCCCTTAGCTCCCTTGCGGTCCGGAGCTGGGACTGACGATACGGCGTTTCGGTTCGCGTTACGTTCACCCCCTCAGGTTCCATGCATGCGGAACCTCGGACGTAACAGGGTATATTACATGGAACTTTGTGTTAGCTGGGATACTTCCATTTCTGCGTTTCTACTTAACTATGATAACTTCTGTCTATAATAGGATGACTGTTGATTGAGTTAATTGGTAACAGTCGCCCTTAGAATACTATAAACGTAGTATAATTATTATATGAATGTATAAGAAATAAAAACAGTGTGTGACTGTTCATATTACTGTAAAATAATAAAACTTTATAATGCATCTTACAATTAGTTTCTCTTTCTAACCTTCATGATTTATGTCTTAAATATGAACAAATGGAGATCGTTATCGAATAAATTGGTTGTCGTTATCATTTGCTAGCCTAGTTAACAAATAAATTTTTTTATTATAGTTCCCTAACTTAGTTAACAAATTCGTTGCAGTTAAATAGGGATGTAAACCATACGTGAATTTGACAAAGTCCCAAATTTTGTTCCAAATGAAAATGTTCCAAATTAACCAAACTGGTCCAGCTTTCAAAAATAGAGTTTTTAATAGTCTAGTCAGTTGAGATAAAGTCGAGTCCGACCAATTTTCAATAATACCTGAAAATGTATTTCGTAAAAAAATATATAATATAATTAGATAATTTGCGGGAGGAATAAAATATAATATTACTAGTGTTTATTACTTATAATATGCAATAGCTCCTGATAGACTTGGAAAATTGTTCGTTGCAGAGAAATAAACCCATACGTTGAATTTGAAAGTTCCAAATTTTGTTCCAAACATCCTTTCATAAGTTCCATTTGAGAAAAACTTCTTGACGTTTTCTGGGGATGGATTCATTAATTATCAAATACATATTTTATAAAATTTTACATTATGTCAGAATTCTCTTGTCTCATTCCCCACCGCACTTGTGATCTAATCATATTCTGCATTACCAATAATGCGTGTTCTTGTCCATAGCCATATAGGCACTCGACTTGCTGAGTATATAACACAGAGGCATGCTTTACTAGTAATGCAGAACCTACACATCAGTAAATCAGGTTGCTTGTCTGCCGATGGGCAGAAACATGCATTACTAATAATGCAGAATAAGATTAGATGACAAATAAGTCCAACGGAGAATGAGACAAGATTGAATTTTACATGCTACTAGTATATTATAAAGTTCAATAATAAGATTAAATATTATTCCCCGCCGGACTTACGATCTAATCATATTCTGCATTACTAGTAATGCGTGCTGCTGCCCATAGGCAACTCGACTTACTGAGTATATTATACAGTTAAACAAAGGTGTAAACCATACGTAAATTTTACCAAATTCTGTTTCTAATGTTCCAAACTAGTCCAGAGCTTTCAAAAATAAAGTTTTTAATATTCTAATCAGTTGAGGTAAAGTCGACGAGTTCCATCAATTTTCAATAATACCCAAAAATGAATTTCGTAAAAAAAGCCTCGTTCATAATAATAATTAGATAATTTGCGGGGGGAATAAAATATAATATTACTTGTGTTTATTATATATAATATGCAATAGCTCCTGGCAGACTTCGGAAATTGTTCGTTGCAGATAAACAGACATGTAAACCACACACACACACACACACACACACACACACACACACATACGTGAATTTGAGAAAGTTCCAAATTTTGTTCCAAACATCTTTTCGTAAATACCATTTGAGAAAAATCTTCTTGACGTTTTCTGGATGGATTCATTAATAAGAGGTTTACTTTACCACAAAGAAACCTCAAAAAGACGAAAACCTTAGAAAGAAATGCATCATGAACGTATCTTTAAATTACAAGTTACATAATAATATACGTACAAGGTCGAACAAACAAGTAGATTTATGCAAGACATTAACATTCGGTAATTGTTGAATTAGTCTCCTTACCTCCTCGAGGTTGATAAAATAAACTCATTCGACGCATTTTTGCACTACATAAAAAATTTACCCCGCGAACCGAGTTATTAATTGTTATTAATTAAAGTTGACAGATATCCAGAGGAAATCTGTTGCATCGATAGTATAAAGGATTAAACAAATTTTCTGCTTTACAGACACATATTAACCAAGCAAATACTCTGCTGTAATCTATGCCACCATCGATATGACAGATTTCCTAACCTGAATAGTCATCAACTTTAACGATTAATATCTCGGTCCACGGGGTAATTTTTTTTGTCAGATTCGTTTATTCCGTACAAAAACGTGTCGAATAAGTCTAAAATGTGTATTGCAGAAGCAGAAAATCACTTACGTGTTCCTTTACTATCATCGATGTGTCAGACCTAACCTAACCAAAAGTGTATACACTAATGGTACGTTTCCACTGAGCGTGTCAGGCATCGCGTCGTCCATTGCGTCACGACCATCGACATCTAGAATGGACCGCTGATGGCAATGGTGGGGGTAGAAAGACGATTAGAGTGAGAGGCAGGAATAATAAGATCGTTCTTTCTCTGTTTACTGAAGCCTGATTAAATCGTCTTTCTACCCCCACCATTGCCATCAGCGGTCCATTCTAGATGTCGATGGTCACGACGCAACGCGAAAGAGAGAAAGAGTGAAGTTCATATATGTGTGTGTGTGTGTGTGTTTGTGCGCGCGCGCGTGTGTGCGTGTGCGTGGGCGTGTGTGTGTGTGTCACCCTCCTTTTCTCTCTTTCGCGTCGCGTCGTGACACATTGGACGACGCGAAGCGTGACGCGCTCATGGAAACGTACCCTAATAATTAGTCGTGTCTCCAGATCGCAGCACTCGCTGATCATATGTATATCACTACTAGCGCTCCTTGCGTATTGCGTACTAATCGCGTAAAGAATGTCAGAAGGACACGAAACTAGCGCTCCTTGCGGAAAGAATATCAGAAGGACACCAAAGATATGCGCGGAATGTGGTCGACGACAATAATAACAATAAGGACGACGTATCTGAAAAATGGACTAAAAAGGTAGCAGTTCAGAACTTTGCGTCGCGATATCTCCGTTCGTAGGGCAAGTAGAAAAAAATAAAAACACTTTTATCATACAATCCGTGTGGTGGCTATCGATTGAGCATACATAGAACGCTATTAGTTCAGCCGTTATTGAGATCTGATAATCTCGATCTGCCACAACTCATCGGTTCGCGTAAAGGAGGCACGGCAGTGTCGCTTCGCGCAGCTTAACGCCGAGACACTACCAATGTCTCCAGATTATATGTATTATATGTTGTATATGTTGCTATTATGTATTACTATTTTTTTTACGTATTATTCTTTCATATAATATATATCGTATGTTTTTAAGATTTATACGTATTATTTTTTACTATTATTTTTTACGTATTATATACTACTAGTATTTTAATTTTCATTTTATGTATCGTATGTTTTTAACATTTATATACGCAGTATATGTTACTACTATTTTATGTACACATGTATGTACGTATTCTATATGTTTAATGTTGTTAAAGAATATTAAGTATTTTTGTATACTCCAGACGAAGATGAATGGAGAGTAATAAAAAATAAATTAAGTATTTTGTATATTCCGAACGAAGATGAATGGGGAGTAATAAAAAATCGTTTATATACTTATATTGATACATACATTTTATACATATAAAAAAATACACGAATCGAACAAAATTGCAAATGACATTATTTTTGTGTATCCACGAATTGTGCGATCCATCGAATTCCAGCGACTTGACGTACACCCTGTTTCCTTTCCTGTGCAGTACTTTCTCCACGAGATACACGTCCGGATGAGTAGCGCGATGCAACTCGTGCTCGTAGAACGCTCCAGATGGATGTTCCACGATAGTCCTCGAGTAGATAGGTTACGGGATTGATACGCTGCACTTTAACGATCGTAAACACCTCGGTGGTCCAATTTGGCGTGTAACTCTTTTTAAAAACAGTCTTGTACTTGCTCACGCGAACCGAATCACCCACTTTAAATTTTACCGAACCAGCGATTTTTATCGCGCTGTACACCGTGTCCAAGAATCTTTCGGCGATTGCGGGAGTTATGTCGGCGGGTCGCATGCCAATGGTACGATGCTTGCGCGCATTGTAATATGATACGAGATGCAGCAGCTCGTCGACCCACTTATAATTGCCGTTGAGTGAAAACATCTTCCACATGTCATTCTTGAGCGTGCGATTGAACAACGCTTTCAACGTCGAATACGTGGAATAGTGATTAACGTCGTGTTTTTTCAAGATCTTCTGCACATTGGCGTTGTAAAACTCCTTCCCCATATCCGTTTGTAAATTTTTCGGACATCTCCCACTCGCTCGAATTATCTTAGCGATAGCGTCAGCCGTCTCGCTTCCGCCCTTGCTCTTGAGTGGTACGGCCCACGCGTACTTGACTACGCGTATTTGCTCAACATATCGATGACGGTGAGTATGTAGTAGTAGCCTCTGTTGAAGCTCGAGTACGGGCGCATCTCAACGATATCAGCCTGCCACAGATCGTCGTTCCCTGGACTATGACACGTCTTCGTGGAAAATTTCTTCTCGCCGGAGCGTGCAATTCCTCGACGAGTCGACGTCTCTCGGCGACAACTTTTCTCTTTTTCATGATTCGACGCGTAATACGGAAGAAAAAAAATGTATCGTTTCTCGCTGACACCACTCGACTGACTCGTTTCGTCGATACGCGATTTAATTTAAAACAAGACCGGCTTCGCGAAGTTCTTCGATGATGGACAGCATTTCGTTGTCGTGAGCGTTGTTGCCCGTTCGGTGCGAAGCGTCGAGCAATCGTAGACGATCCACTAGCTCGTTAGAATCGTCCCAGTGCACGTAATCGATCACGTTGTCGTTTAGCGCTATTGCGTGAGGTAATCCCTTTCCAGATTTCTTATTCGGTTTCTTGGGTGTCATCAACATCAACGGCGCGATTATGTGTTTGTACTTGTATCCCCTGTTGCTTAATAATCGGCCCTGCGAATGATGCTTGTGTTTGTGCGCATTCGTCGCCAGCAGCATACTCTTGTACTTGTTCATATCGTCTTACGTGTAGAGGAGATCGTCGGGAATTCTCTTGAAAATCAACTCGTAAAGACCGGGTGTACCGGCGTATCTTACGTCATCGATAATTATATTGTCCACGTCATTCACGTCGAAACGTTTATTTCAAATCAATCAACCAAACATCAATCCATCCTTGTGTAGGTAAACGCCGTACACATAATCTATATCGCCCTTCGGTTTATCTTGTGCTCCCCTCAGGACAGCCTCGACGTACTTTTGGGCCAGCGGGCCCAAGCCAGTTCGCAACGCCTCTCGACCTTCCGACTGATTTTGAACCTTCGTTGCTAGCGAGTCATCCGTCGTTTCGAAAACGTTCTCCAACGATCCTATCGTCGGTACGACCGTTGTAAGCGGGGTGGAGGTTATCAGCTGTACACGATCGTGCGATCGATCATCGGATTTACGAGGGGTCTCGAAACGCTCGCTCGCTCGCTTCCTCTCCCTCCTTTTTCTCCTCCACCACCTTTTCCCTCTTCTCGCGCTTGGGGGCAGACGCTGCGTCATTGTCGCGCGACTGTCTCTTTATCGCGCGCACGCCGGAGCTGTCAACGATCTGTCGCAGTGATTTGATAATTGGCTTAAAATGCCTTTTCAACGCCATGTCCTCCTCGATTCTACCAATCTTCAGAGCGCGATGTTTCTTACGAATAGACTAATTCGCCGACTCGATCTCCCTCGCAATTTTTTCACGCTCGCGTACATCTACTATGTTCGTCTCTGGCGAAGTATCGACAACGACTGATCACATTACGGTATCGCAAACTCGTTAAATCCTTTTCTGTATCTCCCATCATTAAGCGCACTATCGTTGTCTATCACTAGAAATCCATATTTTTTTCGCCAATAGTCGCGACACAACAAACAAAATTTGTCGTACGACATCGTCGGTATTCACGTAATCGTTGTAAACATGTTTCAAGTTGATACCATCCTGTTTGAACAGGATCAGCAGATTTGCGTTGTCGGGTATCAGATGTTTAGGTATCCTCTCGTACGTCTGACAGAGATAGAAACAATCGACGTTCGCATGGCGACCCATCGAAAAGTACACTCTCACCGCATCCTGCTTGTCGCATGCCACGTCATCAAAGATAAAAATAGAATTTGGGCGCACCTCGCTCGGTGGAACGACATCGCTGTTGTTTGGAGAACGTAAAGTAACCGATTTCGTCGATAGACGTAAATAAATCTTCGATATTTCGGCTGCTGCAGCGATTTCGAGTAGACGTACACGTTCCATAACCGTACGCCGTTCGGGCTCTCGAGCAAGCTTATTGGTTTTACCGCAATTCGACGGGCCGCAAATGATCGCGCGTATAGAGCTCGGCAGCATTGCGCCATGCTTGCGCCTCTCCGCGCCGCCTACCATCATTGGCGATTTCGCGTCACAGCTTGTGACACGTATCGTCAGCGGTTGCCACATGAATTTCATGCTCGCACTAAAGGCTACGCGCCCTCGAACGGCTATTTAAAGGCCCGCGAACCCGCGAATCGCGCAGTACCAAAATGTATCTCGCGCTGTGTCATCCTTCCGATATTCGAGACTTGAGCGCCGAGCAGTTGCAGTATATTCCGAAGGTCGTACTCTTACGCGTGTACGGCGACTACATTGAACACGTCTAGCACAAGCTTCCAGAATACGTGAAGGCTGATTCGGAGGTTCAAACCTATCGTCGCTGCGACGAGCACTACAATCAACCGTGGCAACGAACGCACATCAACCCCGCAGCTAAGATAAAGGGCTGTAGCGAATGTCGGCGTCGCGCGGCGGTCTACTGAATCGAGCGATAAACGCGCTTCCTTTCGAGTTACATATCCCGAGCTACCAGTTTTGCGGGGCACTCGGCTGACAAAGCGGCTAGCCCGAGGTGACGCGGGCATAAATCCACTGGACGCGACGTGCCGGAAACACGACATTGCGTATTCTCGGAGCAACGATCTCATCGATAGTCACGCGGCGGACAAGGTACTCGCCGACAAAGCGCTAGGACGCGCCGTCGCGAGAGATTCGGCTCTGAGCAAGAGAGCCGCCGCTGCTGCCATCTGGGCAACGATGAAAGTCAAGACTAAGATCGGCATGGGCATGAAACCGAAAAAGAAGACGACAAGGAAAAAGGCTACGAAAAAGCGGATACTTCCAACTACGAAACGTGGCGGCGTGTTACCGTTTCTGCCAATGTTGGGCACGCTCGGGTTCTTGATTGGCGGAACGGCCAGTGGCGAAAGCGGTAAACGACAGCAAAGCCGCACGACGCCAGCTCGAAGAGCTGCAACATCACGATCGCGCGATGGAACAGGGCCGCGGACTGTATCTCGATCCATACAAATACGGACGCGGACTGTATCTCGGTCCGTACAAACGCGGACAGGGCGTAGCTGCTGAAAGAAAAAAAAACGCCAAAGAGACGATAAAAATGCCGTCTGGCGCAACTATCAATGTGCAATGGAACGAGCTCGCGAGACGTATGCGCGTACCGTACTTTAGAGGCGTTTTCATGCGTAACGCATTACCGACAAGCAGCGCGCGCCGAAACGAAAGCGTTATCATGAATCTAGACGATACGACAGGGCCCGGTACACACTGTGTAGTGTACACGAAGAGGAACATTCGCGTCGTGTACTTTGATAGTTTCGGTAATTTTCGACCGCCCAAGGAACTGGTGCGATATTTCGGGAACGGTGCTACGACGATAGAATACAATCGCACGTCCTATCATACGTACGATCAGAGCTTCTGCGGACAGATGTGCCTACGGTTTCTACAAACGGTCGATGCGCGTGAATTTAAAAAGCTCGACGAGGTGCTGTGAAATCTCAGTATTGGTCGAACGCTTTTTCCATCATGTCGCTGACGCTTATGCTGAGCGAGAAGACCACCGTCCTCGCTGCGAACTACTTTCCCGCCATAGATTTGAGTGATGGCGATTACGAGTTCGGTCTGGCGATTTTTGAGACTTATCACACGATACCGAACGTGAACGAATCGAACAACGAATTTTATTTCGTCAAAGACGATGCGGAAATTACAGTTCCCAAAGGTTCGTACGAAGTGCGAGACAAAAATGAATTTTTGAAACGCGCGATTTTACGAAAACGTCCGCGTCGCGACGCGATTGAAACCGTTGACGTAGTGCGTAGTGACAACTACAATAATAACAACAGCAACAACGACAGCGATGACGACGATGGAGAATACCCGATTACGCTCCGCGCAAACTGCAACACGATGAGATGTGAGATTAGATGTGCATACAGAATAAACTTTGACAGGTCCAACAGCATTGGATCGTTGCTGGGATTCTCGTCGAAGCGTATACTGCGACCGCGAAGATGGCACGAATCAGACATGTTGAAAAACATAATGAACATAAACGTTATCCGCGTAAAGTGTAACTTGACCGCGGGCGCTTACAGCAACGGCGAAAGTGTGCACACGATACACGAATTTTCACCGAGTGTGCTACCAGAATATAAGATATCGGGACGGCTGGCGCAGATCATTTACCTGCTGATCATTGCACGGAGCATTACGGATCTAACAATACGCGTCCTCGACCAGAACGGACGATTGCTCGATTTTCGAGGAGAAGACATCACCATTAGATTGCATGTGAGACAGCAGCAGTGATAACGCGAGCGTGAGATGCTCGTGCTGAACGGAACGGAGCGCACGCAAAGAGAGAATGCATTCTTTACAAGGCCGGTGACATCACAGTTCGATAACACTCGCTCATCCAGCTGCATCAGGAAGAAGCTCAGCGCGTCGAACGTTACATTTTTAAACTCTTTGGGATTCGCGCATTATTTGAGATGACTGATATCCTAAACATTAAAGATGAGCCGATCTTCGACGATCGCATCGTTAAGATTGAGACTCACACGTACAACCCATTCACCAACACAACGTTCGGGTACAGCGACGAGATAAGTATACCCATACAGCAACAGGATCTGTACACTGCCGTACGAAAGCTGTCTATACGTCGAGGGAAAACTGACGAAGAACAAAGTGGTCGAGGGCGCGAACGTGACATTGGGAAATAATTGCGACGCGTTCATGTTCGATGAAATTCGATATGAACTCAACGGTGTGGAGATTGATCGTAATAGAAACGTTGGCATAACTATTATAGCACGCTCAAAGACTATGTAACAGTATCGTCCGACAGAAGCGTGATTTTGCTGAATGCCGGCTGCGACACGCAGACTACTGCGGCCGGATACTTTAATTTCTGTGTAGCGCTCTACGTACTGCTAGGATTCTGCCAAGATTACAAACGTGTTGTGATCAACGCTCGTCACGAGTTGATTTTAATATGAGAGTGCAACGACAACAATTGTCTGACGGGAGATCCTGCGACAGGGCCGATACTCGAATTATTCAAAGTACTGTGGCGAATACCGCACGTATTATTGAGTGAGATAAAGAAACTGGCGATGCTTCGCACTTTGGAGAGCGGACGATATCTGAGCATGGCTTTTCGCTTGTGTGATTTGTACGAGTTTCCACTCTTGCAGGGCACAACCAAACATTCATGGGCTATCAAGATGGCTACTCTGCTCGAGAAGCCGCGCTACGTCATCTTCGCTTTGCAAACAGGCCGAAAAAACATCATGTCCGAGGATATAAGTCGTTTCTACGACAGCATGTTAACCAATGCGAAACTCTACCTGAACTCGGAATGTTATCCGTACGATGACTTGAATGTGGATTTCGATAAAATCAGATGTGCGATTTTGTACGACATATACGCGCGTTTCTGCAAGGGCTACTACGGATACAAGTATCTCGAGCCGAGTCTCACCTTTACGATTTTTGTACGTAATCATCCGTTCGTGATCATCGATTGCTCTCGACAGAACGAATCGATGAAGGGTGGCACCGTGGACGTGCGATTAGACTTTGAATGTAAGGAGGCACCGTGGACGTGCCTGCAAATACAACAGCCTATTGTCTCATTATACACGATCGCGTGGTTCAGTATAATCCATTGACCAACGTTGTGCGCAAAATCACTTAAGTACGTCCTCCGACACGATATAAAATCTATAATATGCCGCGATCGACCACAGTCTTCTCGACCATAGTCTTCTCGACAACATGCTCGTGCCAACGTTCGTGGATCTGCATCGTTAACAAAAAATTTATCGTGAAGGAAGTGTCGGTGCTGAAACAGGGGACCGTCCTCACGCATTACATTTTTACGAATCCCGTGCCATGAAAATTTTTGACAAGATCCGACAGGTCTTGCGCTTTCTGGTTGAGTGCTTATCATCATGGATTGCGATGGGAGGACGGGATGGTCCCGTACAACGAGGCGAAACGTCTGATCACGGCGGCTATATTTGAAGATGATGCTATCGTGTACGTCAATGGAAGCGAGAAACGAACGTGGCTATGGAACTTGCTTCTGGATGATGAACGAGAACTCATGTACATCGAGATCTTGGACACAGTATACGAAGACATGGAATTGTTGACTACTCTGGATGATGCTAATACTATGCGATATAGACAACATGTTAAGATCTGCGCGTTACAAAACGTATTTAAAATATATAACTGGTGGTTGCAAAAAAATTTTTTAATAAAAATACGTTAATGTATTGATTACTTATTTCTTTTTCCCTTCCTTTGTAATACATGTACTCGTACGTGTGAACGTGTATATATAAACGTACTATATATTATTATATCATAATGTTCACTGAATAAACATATTAACATCTTTATAATATATTCGTATGATGCTTGATAGTAGCATCAAATTATTAAATTGCTTGTCAATTTAATTCGCGATTACTAGAGTAGTTTTAATTGCATTTATTTAGTCGGGAAAAATAACACAGCCACACAAAAAAAATTTTTTTTCTGATCTTGGGGTCTGACCATGTTTACTGTATGTTTTTGGGGTCGCTGAATCCGAATCCGAGGTTTATTTAACCCCATCATATCAGGATTTTGCCATAATGTAAGTCAACTCCAATAATCACGTATGTCAGACTTTTATCTTGATAAGTACGTTATTTTAATTTATAACCGCATAACTCTGGTCATTGCACTTTTCTTTGCAACAATTTTTCTTTTGTCTCAAGCACCTGAAACATACTGTTGTGTCTTAGAAACACCTTCACCCGAAAAGGGTCTATTTTTACGTTTACTCGTGTAATGTGAGTTTTTCAAACATTGTACCGTCGGCATTGGCGTTACTCGATGTACACCGCGGGGAGGTTGCACGATCGGGTTTTGTACATCACGTAGCCCTTAAAAGGGCTGTTTCGAAAGCTGGGGATAAAAGGAATATATTACTTCAATTGTTCTCTTTTTTCGAGTTGTATCGAGTTCTTTTCTCTTCAAAAGATCTATGCAATGGATTTTTTTTACGCTTATTGTCTTGTTCAAGAGTTTCTCTTTTGAGCATCCAGCAAAAATCTGCTAGCATATTAACGTCCCACCGTCCCTGATAGCGAGTTTCCATAATTTTAATGTCCTGGTTATAACCTGGGACACTTCAGTGAAGAGCAGGGCGAACGTTTTCACCAGGACATTAAAATTATCGAAACTCGCTATCAGGGACGGTGGGACGGTAATATGCTAGCAGATTTTTGCTGGATGCTCAAAAGAGAAACTCTACGTGTTACATAGAACACTTTAGTCAATTTTAACACTCAACATCTCGCTTCGCAGAGCAGTCTCAGACTTTTTTCTGCCAGATTCTTTCATTTTACGCAAAAACGCGTCGAATGAGCCTAATTTCATCGAAACTGAAGGTAGCTCTTCTGAAGAATTACCTTCATTTTGTCTGTGTGATAAATTTCCTAATCTCAGTAGTTGTCCATTTCAACGCTTAATATCTCGGTTCTTGCGACAGAGCGACACTTTTTTCTGCCAGATTCTTTCATTTCATGCAAAATTCGCGTCGAATAAGCCTAATTTTATCGATTTTTTAGATGGTTGTGCTAAACTGTATAATTACTATATTTGAAACAATTTGTGTCTACTTTTTGCCGTGTGACGTCTATTTTTGTGGGTCGTATGCAATAATAGGCCTGTTCTTTTTTGCTGAATTTTTGCATCAGTTCATCTTTCTTCCTTTTCTTTCCTCCTGGAGAAGAAAGGAAGAAAGATGAACTGATGTAAAAGTTCAGCTAAAAAAAACAGACCCAATGTGTAGATGAGTTGTCGCTGAATTCAGGACACAGAACGCTGGGTTTATTCGGGACACCGAAAATGCTGCGATAACTTCAAATGTTAACCTACAAATTAAAATACATTAAAAATGTATATTTAACGGATGTAATAACATGAAATATGAATGATAAGTGATCTGTAGCTTGAACATGATAAAAAGTGTTATGATTTTTTGTAATTTTTTTAGGTTAACACTTGAGGTTATTACAGCATTATGTATAAGACTTTTTTATTAGTATTTAACTTGTGTGAAACTTTTTTAAATAAAATACAGCTAGCCTTTAAACCAATTTTTTTCCACATTCTTCCGGGGCTATCCCGGATCCACTTCGCATTGGTCGACATTCTTATAATAGTTTGAAGTAAGCACAATTCCGTGTTTAATCTATAATAGCATTGTGAAGGATAAGGTTCAATCTTTCAAACCGTCCAATGAATTTTTTTTTCTATAACTACAGGACCTTGCAGGCCTATTCTGTAACTCTTAACGCAAATTTCGTTGTCATTATAACGCTGCTGCGCAGCTCTTTCACCATGGTGAAAAAATTATGCAACGGCTTTATAATGATAACGAAATTTGCGTTAAGAGTTACAGAATAGATCTGCAGGAGACGTAAAAAAAAAAGTATCCCGAATAGACCCGGTCTCCCCTACTTGCTTTATAATAATTTTCTGTTACTTAAAAACAATTTACGGAGTAAATAAAATATGAAGTAATTATTTCACAGTAAAATCTAATTGCCCAATATATTATCTATTTATTACAAGTGCAAAGTACATTCAATATTTGTGATTTTAAAATTTAACGTATTTAAAAAGAGACAGTGAATTTGTATTACATAATATTAATAAAGATTACAGTTAGTGCATAATTTCATATACAAAGTGTTTTATAACATTGCTTTTACGATGTCGATAATAAATCCTTATCTTTTCTGTAAAAAAAATTAAATCACCTAAAGTAAGAACTCTTGAAATTAATACATTGTAAATATTTATTATAGAGCTAATATTTAAAAATTACGTTTAATATTTAAAAATTATTATATATTTATAACTTACGTGATGCGTGTTTCAGCTTCTTTTTTTACTGTTGACCTAGCATTATGTCAATGAAAAATTTATTCCCTGCAACATTCAAAAAAATGTTCTATATATATATATACAATAATAAATAGTTTTCATTTAATATTCTATTGGTATGTATTCTATCATAAGTATAATATAAGTTACACAATCTTATTTGCTCATATTCATTTTATAACGTTTAGTCTAAAATACATTAGTTCTAATAAATAGTTATTATATATACCATTTAATAATAATTCAAATTGTTTTAATCTTCTAAAGTTTTATGACATCAATTTAAATTTTTATATACATGTTACATAGAAAAATCATGGATTTTCCAAAATATAATTTTGTCCTGTGACATGATTGTATAAATAAAAAAACATTTTTTTTATCTATACTCTTTTATCCCTTGTTAGATTTAGATATATATTTTTTGCATTTTAATATAATAAATGTAATTTCTCTGTGTAATTTTTATTTATAATTCTTACCTGTAGAATGTTTCTTATTACGGTTAGTAATCTGGGTAAAAATCTTGATATAGTCATTAATAATCCTGGTGATGATCCTGATGATGATGTTGATGATCCATGACTACATTTAGGGACTCTTCCATTCCTTTGATTAAAAGTCTAATTAAAGAAAAGGTAAAAAATGTAATTAGAAAAAGTTTATTAATAAAAGAAAAGGTGATATTATTATCATCTATTTACGCTTTTTACGTTATTGAATCGATTCTAGACACACAGTTACGAAACATTGATTATTTATAGGATATTATTTATAAAAATGCGACTATGCTACATAATATCTCGAAGAAAAACTGGAAGACTAACATAGCTTCCCACAAAAATAAATTTAATAAATTGATTTTGTTTAAAAAGATAATTTTGATTATACAATTATACACAAAATAAACAAGTAAAATATTGAAGAATGTATGCAAATGTATATACATACACATAACTATTTCCGCATATAGGCTACAGTACAAGTAAGGAAAAGTGTGGGTCGGAATTGTGTGCGCTAAGGAGAACTTATTGCTGTGAAGGCTTTTGAAATTGAAATCGATATAAGCACGAGAAAGAAACCGTAAACATGCATTCTTCTATTTTCATGCATTCTCATATTAAACAATTTTTTATTTGGTATTAATGTATTTGACAAAAAGAAAAAAAATTAAATAATTTCTCATTCGTCGGGTAATTGTACGCATGAATTAGTTAATTATGCACATGGCAAAAATTGTGGAAAATAACTGAATAAGATGAATGTTTTATTATAAAATGTGTTGATAAGAGGAAATGAGAAAATATATTTATGAAGTTAATGTTAATACGAATTAAAAAATGATACAAAAATTGGAAAAATTGTGACTAAACCTTAGTCCAATCATCTTTATTCGTCCTTCTTTCGTACGAGGCATTTAAAACTATATACAAAAAAGAACAAAAAAATAGTACTAGTCATATATTCCAATTGCTTAATCCATATCAAGATAAATGTACACAGGAATGCATAAAGTGTAGTGTTGTGCATGATACAATTGGAATAAAATGTGTACGCTGTGCATAGTTTCGATCTGTTTCGGATAGAGTTAAGGGTCTTCTACATAGAAGTCGTAGATGGTCGTGGAGTCTTAAGTCGTAGGAAACCAACCAATCAAAATCAAATATAAGGAGAACACTCTATTAGAATTAGTCAGTTTCCTACGACTTAAGACTCCGTCTACGACTTCTATGTAGAAGACCCTTAACTCTATCCGAAACAGATCGAAACTATGTAAAGGACCCTTTATATTCAAAGCCGAGACAAGGGTGTGGCGAGCGAGGCATTTCCCTTGTGTAAACAATTTGAAGGAGGCGCAAAAATGGCAATATAATTTCCTACATATTCTAATTCATTAACGGTGATTTTGAATTACGTATTTTTTCCGAAATTTTAAGTTCCAAACAGCACGCAATATCAATACTTCCCAGTATAGAATCAGCTTCTATTTTAGACGTTTTAAAACTAATTCATGATTATCCTTTAACCGAATCATGTCCAAACTTGGAGATAGCAGCAAAAATATTTTTTACTATTCAGCTAACAGTAACTTTATGTGAAAGAAGTTTTAGTAAATTGCAGTTAATAAAAAATTATTTAAGGTAATCATTAAGTCAGAAAAATAATCAAATATAGAAATTCTTTCAATTGAGAATGAAATATGTAAAGATATAGATTTTAATATAATAATTAATAATTTCGCATCTATCAAAACACGAAAAATATTATTGTGATTTTAGTAACTATATTTCATTTGTAACATACTTGTAAATTTGTATGATTATAGCTTTATAACATATAACTCCTCTCTTGTACATGTGATTATATTAAATTAATATCGATATATACTATTAATTGCTATTAATTAATATTTATACTATTAATTACTATTAATTAATATTATTTTTTATTGTATTTTACATGTCATAAAGCAGGGCTCGGCACGAAATGCACTTTTCGGCCGATTTTCAAGTCGGCTCCGCCTTCCGCTATCCCCCTCACCGCACCGCCCCGCGCGCAATCCAAATGCCGCTCGACGCTTAGGAATATACTAAAGCCCATGACACATACAAGAACGTAAGGCCGTAACACGCAAGCAGTAAGTGAATTGACCAATCACAGCAGAGACCGTAAGGCCAGTAGCGAATCC
>NW_017299356.1:81852-101687 GCF_001594075.2 Trachymyrmex cornetzi
ATAATATAATATATTATATTATTTATAATATTGTATAATTAAATATGTAGTAAATAGTACCAAACAGTTAATCGTTTGGTAATACTAAATATTAATAAAGATAAAAATAATGTTTCGTTATATTTACCGAACAGTTGAAAATATTTCACTTTATATTTGGAGTTAGGTTTTTCCAGGACGCTCTTTTTATTTGCAGCACAGTAGTAGAACATCGCTGGCGAAGCTTCGCCCATGAAAAGGATACAGGGTTTCAGCGAAGAGCGTTGAACGCTGGCTTCATTGTCGGCGGAGTAGATTATCTTCGCCAGAGAAGCTTCGCTGCATGAAATTGTACCTTTACCTCTACGAGCGCCTTAGTACATTCCTAAGCGTCGAGCGGCATTTGGATTGCGCGCGGGGCGGTGCGGTGAGGGGGATAGCGGGAGGCGGAACCGACTCGAAAATCGGCCGAAAGGTGCATTTCGTGCCGAGCTCTGTCATAAAGAAATATTTTTTTACTAACCGGCGCATTTTTTATTTTGCCTCGGACATTGAAATGCCTAATGTCTCCCGGCTCTGGTTATATTAATTGTAGCTCTTTTCGCTTGTATAAAAAAAGAAAAAAGACTAGCCACTCAACGTTCTACAATTTCATTTATAGATTAGTAACATGTAATTGTCATTAGAAAACACAAGCTTACACAGCCGATTAGTAACCCTCGGGCTGAGTACGGATGTGTAATGTTGTGTCGGCAATTAGAACGCAAATTGTGTCGCCGTGTGCACGAAAGTGTCTGATTTTACAATTGGAAAAAATCCTATATCTGTTTCAAAATGCATATTCGCACAATTACTTGCCGCGAACTGATTCGAGAAGAACAATTACTCAAAGGCTGGAATCCATAGTCCGTTCTTAATCTCAAGACAATCTCAAGCAATGTCTTAAGATGCTAATACATCGGCTCTCCGGTTTAGTGATGCAGGTCGGGCCGCGTTTCTGGCGCATGCACGTCAGCATCGTTACCAGTAAAGGGGAGTTCATTAGTCGCCTACGTAAAATTTGTTAAAAATTCTTAAAAATTATAATATATTTCATATATTTTACATATACGAGGGTCGTCTGAAAAGTTTTGAGCCTAACATACAAACAAGTAATTTTTCGGTCAAATTCAATTTTATTTTTCCACATAGTTTCCTTTTGAGTCGATACATTTTTTCCAGCGATGTCCCCACTCCTTTAATCCATTCAAATAATACTGAGCGTCTTACTTTGCAAAATAGGCGTCTATGGATGCGATGACTTCCTCGTTCGAGGAAAATTTCTGTCCTCCGAGCCAAACTTTGAGCCTAGGAAACAGAAAAAAATCGCTGGGGGTCAGATCTGGTGAATATGGTGGATGGTAAATTAATTCGAACCGCAATTCGTGAATTTTTGCCATAGCAACCGCCGAAGTGTGAGACGGTGCGTTATCTTGATGGAACAGCACTTTCTTCTTTTTCAAATGCGGTCGTTTTTTCTCAATTTCTGCCTTTAGCTTGTCAAGCAATGATGCGTAGTACGTCCCTGTTATTGTTTTACCTTTTTCAAGATAGTCGATCAACACAATTCCATGACTGTCCCAAAAAACAGTCGCCATCACCTTTCCCGCCGATAAAACAGTCTACGCTTTCTTCGGAGCAGGTTCACCCTTCGCAGTCCACTGTTTTGGTTGTTCTTTCGTTTCAGGAGTGAAGTGGTGGACCCAAGTTTCATCAATCGTTATTAATCGACGCAAAAAATCCGACTCGTTTCGCTTAAGCCGCTCCAACAGGGCCTTAGAAATGTTCATTCGAATGCATTTTTGATCCAGAGTGAGCAAGCGCGGCACCCAACGCGCGGTTAACTTACGCATGCCTAATTCTTCAGTTAATATATGACAAACACTTTCTTTTGATATGCCAACAGCCTCTGCTATCTCCCTAATCTTAATTCGACGGTTGTCCATTATCATTTGATGAATTTCTTCGATGTTATTGGTGGTGGTCGCAGTTGTTGGCCGTCCCGAACGCTCATCATCAGCTGAGCTGGTACGACCACGTTTAAATTCAGCTACCCATCTTTTCACGGTAGCAAATGATGGAGAGTTCCCGTAAACAGCGTCCAACTCGGCTTTAATTTACGTAGACGTATTACCTTTCAAATGCAAGAATTTAATTATAGCACGATATTCAATTTTTTCCATTTTTACAAAATGACGACACAAATGATTGTCAAACAAGAACGTCCAAAGTGGCCACAATTGTCACAGATATCTTTCGTAAATATCACGATTATAATACTAGAATGGCTTTGACGAGTAACGCCATCTTCATGATAAGGCTCAAAACTTTTCAGACGACCCTCGTATTACTTACAAACAAATTCACATATATTGAAAATATGACAATCTGCATTTAATAATAAAATATTAACTGAAGAATAACAGAAAAGTGTAAAATAATTTATGAAACAGTTTTTTTATATCAAAATATTTTATTTGGCAGAATCTCGTACCAAGATTTATTACAAGTGTAAGAAAAATTGCCAAAAATCTTATAAGTTCATAAAATAAATATATATTTCCTTTTTTTCTTTGCGTAGGAGGGGAAAATCTTCGCATAGCCCCTACACGGATGTATAACTAAAGTTAGTTATAACCCCGTGAGAGAAAGACGCCCGGAATACGAGCCCCCGGTTGTGCGGAATTCAACCAGAGTGTATCCACAAGGGAAGTTCCCTTAAAATAAATTATAAAATATATTATAATTTTTTAGAATTTTTAACAAATTTTACGTAAGCGACTAATGCACTCCCATTTACTGGTAACGAGTACAATACTAACGCTGCGTTCGACGCGCATGCGCCAGAAACGCGACCCAACCTGCATCACTGCTGCGGCTGGTATTCACAGTCAGCTCTTATATTCAAGACCATCTTAAGTACGGTCTTAAGAACTCACGAATCAATCAGAAGGATGCATTAACGTCTTAAGACATTACTTAAGACGGTCTTGAAATAAGACTCGACCATGAATACCGGCCTATGATTGGTTCATGACAGCACTAGCTTAAGACCATCTCGAATCTTGGGCAATGTCTATGGATTCCGCCCAAAGACCTTTCAACTTAACTTAATAAACTATAAGTCAAACGACGCACGTAAATTGTATATATGAGATTAAATCAAAATTACGGACTCTCTTGCCGTCTTATTTTCTAGACGCCAAAAATTACAAAATTGAAAATACGCGATATCACTTTTTCTTACTTTCGCTATTAATTACGTTTTTAAATGATATAACCTACGATTATATCTTAAAACAATTACCTCTACAAATTTTATTGCAGTAAAATTTCTATCGAGGAAGTACCAAACTATATAGGGGCGTGTTCAGATTCCCACCTGTATGTTCCCCCCCGGGTGTCATGTCATCCTTGTTTTCGGTAAACAACACGATGGCGTGATATCTGGATGATACTCGGATAGGAATCTTGAGTCAGCACAGGCTGCGCACAATTCCCCCACTTTCTATTACTAGAAATCTATAGTACATTTGACATAAACTATAGATTAACAGTAGAACTATAATCCATTTATTGAATATATAAATTAATACTGCAATGTATCTTAAAAACATTCCAAAATTCTTGAAAGTAGAAATGCGTTGTAATAAATGACTATTGTGTATTGACATATTAGTGTCATGGTATAAGCATAAGCAAATAATTCCATAAATCACTAGAATTCGCTAGCTATAGCGGATATACTAATTGTAAGAAGGGCTATTATACCATTTCAGGCGAACTAGGTCTGAATCAAAAGTTTACACCAATCAGATTTATTAAATCGTCGTTTCAAAAGCGTTTCTCAAATGAGAGATTGATTTGAATCTACCCCAATCGGATTTTACGTTGAATCTATAAATACTGCTAATGTCTAAGTATAAACAATAAGGAGCATACATAATGTAAAAATATTGTATTTTTCAATGTAATGAAAGTATTATATAATTAATGTGCCATTGAAATTATCAGTTTTTTAACATTCCGTAACATTATTTAAAATTATTTTCGATAGTGAGTTAAAATAAATATACAATATATTAGGTGTTGAACTTAATTCCTGACGTTTTTTCGTTTCCAAAATTGATTTGTTTCGAAGGGAAGATGAGTGAATACCTTAATCAAAGTAATCTCCTCCATTTTCTACTACTTTTTCCCATCTCTCTAGCAACAGGGCAATCCCACGACGGTAGAACGCGGTGTCTTTCGAGGCGATCCATTCATCCACCCATTTTTGGACTTTATTGTGACTGGAGAAGTATGTGTCCGTAATATTGGATTCACACTGCATCCGATTTGTGTCGTACGACGCTCTGCAACCAGTCAGAAAACAGGATTCCAATGACACGAAGCAAAATCCATCGGAATCCTATTTTCTGATTGGTTGCAGAGTTTCGTACGACGCAAATCGGATGCAGTGTGAATCCAGCATAAGTGCGTGTTGCATCGATCGGAAGAGATGATAATCCGATGGTGCCAAGTCTGGAGAGTACGCTGGATGAGGGAGAACTTCCCATTCAAGCTCTAGAAGTGCCTGCTTCACGCTTTCGCGACATGCGGTCGAGCGTTATCATGCAACAAAATGACTTTGCGTCGATTGTTGGCTACGGATGATCTTTTTTGCATCAATTCATCACTCAATCGGTATAATTGCTGTTTGTAGAGATCAGCTGTAACGATTTCATTTGGACCCAAGAGTTCGTATTACAGTATACCTTCCTGGTTCCACCAAACGCACAGCAAAGTCTTATGCCCGTGAATATTCCTCTTCGGCGTTGAAGCAGATGGTTGGCCGGGGTCCACCTATGATTTTTTCCGCTTGAAATTATCAAAATAAATCCATTTTTCATCGCCAGTCACGATACGCCACAAAAAACTCTTTTTTCTTTGCCCAGCAAGCAAAGAAGTCGCAATAGTCAAACGATTCGAAATGGCATTTTCTGACAACTCATGTGGTAGCCATCTCCCTTCCTTATGGATCTTTTCCATGGCATGCACGCGTTTTGAAACGGCCTTTGGAGTAACATTTAACTGTTTCGACAACTCTAAAAGCGTTTGAGCTGGATTCTCATTAAGCAATTCTTGCAGCTCGACATCTTCAAATTTTTTCGGCTGTCCTGGACGTTCTTTGTCTCTTACATCAAAATCACCGTTTCGGAAGCGTTCAAACCAAACTCTACATGTTCTTTCCGATCGAGTTTCATCACCATACACTTTGGATAATAAGGGATGCCCTTCAGCTGCGATTTTCTTGAGGTCGAAGTGAAGAAGCACATGTCGGAAAAACAAACACAACAGCTTATCGCGATTCATTTTCAATCGATTGGAAAATCTTTTGGCGTCGAGAAATCTAACCTGTGAAGATTGAATCACTTTCAGCGATGTCTAAACTACAAAAGACATATGACTTCATCATCAAAACTCGCCAGCGTTGGAGCCAGCACCCTCTAGTAGCGAGCGGCAGGAATTAAGTTCAACACCTAATGCTAGATTCACACTGCATCCGATTTGCGTCGTACGACGCTCTGCAACCAATCAGAAAACAGAATTCCGACGGTACGAAGCAAAATCCATCGGAATCCTGTTTTCGGATTGGTTGCAGAGCGTCGTACGACGAAAATCGGATGCAGTGTGAATCCAGCATTAGCCGGATCCAGCATCTTAGGCGCCCTATGCAATATTTTGAAAAGTTCTCCCCCTCCCCCTTCATTATCTCTCATTCATATAGTACATATGTATACACTACATGTATACAATACAATATTAACGATATTTTAAACATAATTAATTCACACAAAATATCAATGTATTTATATGTAAAGCGTGCTGGTGTTTGTATTATAAATTATATATACTGAACAATTTTTTTTAAATAGAATAAATCATTCTATATTTTCATTCTGAATAATTAAACATAAATTGAAAAATTTACCAATTTACATAACAAATATTACGTATCTTACATATCTCATACGCACATAAAGTAAATGTCCCTCTTTGTGATCATGTAAGAAAGAGAGAGAGAGAGAGAGATAGCCGCATGATTTAATAAGAATAAAAAATACTAAAAAATAATTAAAATTAGGAATCAATTATACCGAACTCAAAATTAATCATTTTTGTATCGAAAAACATGTTTTACTCAAGTTCTAAGCATAATTTAATAAAAATAAAAAAATAAATAGCGGACTATGTAAATGTACGCATTTGTGACCGTTTGAATTTAATCTGGCCCTATTAGTGACACCACCGTCTATCCTGGTTAGTGACTGATGCATCAGATGAAATGTACCATTTAGTGACCGGCGGATTAATTTTCTTGACGCTAATTTGACGTCACGTTGACGATCATTTCTCGTTCAAATATCGATAAAAATATACTCATTCGATGCTTTTTTGCATAAAAATAAAGATTTGACAGAAAAAAAGCGTCGCGTTGTCCTGTGAACGGAGATATTAGCCTAATATTTCATGTGTCTTTAATCAAATTTAATGTCTATTTAGATTAGAAAATCACTGCTATCAAACATACGATGCGAACATGCGTTGCAGTCACACTTTCGTGCTCTATGGCTACAAGTCATTCGCTGTAGTACAGGGCACGAAATTTGAACATAATAGCACACACTAAGTATGATAAGCTTTCTTAATTTGGTCAAAGAAATTACTCAATGCTTACTTGTAAACAAATAATTTAAAGCTGTGATCATAAATAGGTACAGAAACACACGATGTTCCACTTAGGCCGGTATTCATAGTCAGATCTTATATTTAAGACCGTCTTAAGTACAGTCTTAAGGTGTCATGAACCAATCAGAGGGCCGCATTAGCGACTTAAGACATTACTTAAGACGATCTTAAAATAAGAATCGACTATGAATACCGGCCTTAGTGGCCTAATCAAAAATTACGAAAATTTTCCCTTGAGCATATATCGAATATTTTCGATTTATTCGTACAAATGCAACTCACACTTGTCCATAAACATGGAGATGAGTATTAATTGTTTTCTTTGCAAAAAGAGGAGCGATATTTAATGTTATGACTAGTTTTCTTGAGACGGTCACAAATGGAAACATGCGTGTTTTGTTGCACCTATTTGTCACATTCATCTATATGTTCAAAATTACTAACCTTTTTTAGAATCCACGCATAGCACAATATTTGTTAAGTATTCACTGACACATTTACGAAAAAACTGTTCTTAAACGTTTTATCCCGGACGACATAACAAAAATGTGACTGTGCCGTGACAAATGCCATCTCTACTAACATGGCGACAAACATGTGCTCAATCTGCCACTGATGGCGACACGAGCACTTATATATTTCACATTTTAATGAGTATTTGTTAATCAAATATTACTAAAACCATCAAACAGTAACAAACTAATCACTAAACGTGATGAATATCCTTTTCGAAGATAAATTACTTAAAACTTCTGATTAATTTAATAAAAGTCGAGGAGTGGTCACAAATAGGGCCATGGTCACAAATAGGGACATTTACCTTATGTAAATCTAAATTGAACGATATACAATTTTGCGTGAGAGCGATATCTCACTTCTAAATAAAAACAGTTGAAAGCTCATCGAACTACAGCAGCGGAAAATCGTCCTCACACCTCTCATCATGTATGCCTACCGTTCAAATTCCTGCGCTTTCATTACTCTTTCCCTTTATTTACTTTGTTATGAGAATAAAGTAAATATGCATATAATTCAATAAAAATGTTTTATAACGAAGTAAAATGATTCTGAAAAATCTTATATACGTTCACTTATAGGTACTTTATACAGATAATTCCTGTAAAAGAAAAAGAATAGGAATACGTAGCATTATTGCCTACTGTGTCAGTTTTGGAGCCCATTTTGTCAGACGCTCATTTTTGCTTACTTTACAAAAAAATAAATTATTAAAAAATTGCAAATAGTATTATAAAAACTGCTTATACTATCTGATAGAAAACGGTTTTTAGTTTGTAATTACGTTTTTAAATTTTTATTTTTATCTTTTGTTTAAGAAATATTGTCTAAAAACAAAGTGGTATGTCGGTATCGGCGACTTTCCTCTATGACACAACGATTGCAAATTTATATTCCTCAACAAATCTACATATATATATTTTCAATATTTTTAAATAATTATATTAAACATTTAAATGCTTTTGGCGCTGGGTTCCAAAGTGGTTTTGCTTCAAGGCACTCCGATGTGCCGCTTACTGTTCTTACCGCATAAAACCGGTACTGATAAAAGTAAATAAAGACATAATATATCCAACTAAAATGTCTATTTTTTAATAATTACTCCATTTATATGGGAAACATCTTTATATATTTTTTAGTAACATTATTTTCTTTAGTGCTCTATTCTATCTTCTGACAAGTTGATAAGCGCAATGCAATAATAAAAACAACTGTTTTTATAATCAAATGTTTGTAAAAAAAATATATAAAATTTTTTTCGAAATTATTATGTATCACTTTATACTATCATGATATATCAATGTATACATACAGTTGCAAAAACAATTCCGACTAAGGCCAAGAACAAAAGTACATGGAACGCCTTCATGATCACAGTATGTCAAACGCAGTAGATTTATACTTGTAATCTGAAAATTTTGAATTTCCGTGAATGAAGTATTTTATTGTACGTTTTGACTTTGAGAACTCTTTTATCTCAAAGCAAAAGCTTTTATAGCAAAGAAATGCTATCTTATCGTTTCTTGAAAATTGTATCAAAATTGTATAGCAGATATGTAATTATAAAAATTATATAGTACGAAGTTATAGTTGATAAACATTTCGAAACAGCTAATTTGTTAACATAAGTAAATATGGGAAGCCCCGTTTGCTTAAAACTTTGTTTGCGCACAACCATATTGCAGACATGATACTATTGTACATAGCACAAGATATCCAGAAAGTATCCGGTATCCGGCCTAAATCGGTCCATCTATATACTATCCGGCCGAATAGCTGAATATCAATTTTGTGCCTAATATATTTGGCTAAAATTTTATTGAAAATTTGCATCATTGATACAGAATTCTATTCTTTTCAGCTCAACTTCTTGCGCAGTTTGTCTTTTCTCTTTTTCTTTTCACATTGGAGAGATAAAGAAAAAAGATAAACTGTGTAAAAAGTTTAGTTAGGGCTGCATTCGGGGAGCGCAATATCAACAGCATATCATGTCATTCTTTCTTTATAATTTATTAGATGTAGAACAAAATTATTGTCGCTGTTTTTCCTAGCTTTCCTTTTTTCTTTTTTTTTTTAATGGAATGGGGAAATTATACCGAATATGCGGAAAGTATCCGGTCGGATAATTACCGAATATTTAACTGGATATCTGTTGTTACATTCTTTCCAGAGCGCGAGCGTGGCGAAGCAGGCAGCGTACGAGACCGGTATGTCAGAAGATCTTGAGTTCGATTCCAGGCAGAACCGAAAAATTTTCGTACGCTCGGCAGGCAATAACAAACCACCGAGAGTATCTTTACCAAGTACACTTCTCTAAACAAAATCGTCGTTAAACTGTAGGTCCCTTATGACTATGGACAATCAGCGTGCGCACCACAGGCATGGGAAAGAAATCATACTTGGTTACGAGCAATAGGACTGAGGAGAGAAATTCTTTCCAGGTGCCCGATATTCGGTATCCGGTAATTTTACTATTCACTACATCCCTAAAAATAAACGTATTGTTCTTTTTGGATAATTATTATTACATTCATATAAAAATATAATATAGAGCAAGGCTACTAGTTCCGGATCACATATTATATTTAAATAATTGCAGCATTTTCCATCACAAATGAGGCATATTACAAAATTCAATAACCTTTGTTTTTCAAGTGCCAGTTGTTTTTTATTTATCAGCAACAGTGCTTCACATCTTATTGATTGTCGTCAATACGTCGATTGTCCGTATATACGCTATCCATGCTCATATGCGTAAGTAATTGTCGTCGGATCAATGAAATATAATACATAAATCAACGAATAAGCAAATTGACATGATTGATATTTGTAACATTACAAATTATAAATAATCTTAAGACTCATAATAATTTTTATTATTTTTCCTTAAAGTGAGTAAAACTTTTTTATTCTCATCTCTGTACATTATTTCCTTATAATATCTTAAGATTACTCTTTTAAAGTTATTTTCAGTTTTACGCTTTAATATCTTATTTACTTGTCGTTTACGTAATAATTTCTAACCGTACTTAATAATAAAATAATTTCTAAATGTTTATACACAATAAATTTATATTTTGTATCGTTTACTCATTATACTCATTACAATAATGATACTCGATGAAAAAATGTTTTAAACATAATGACTTCTTGTACCATGAACATTTTACTACAGCTATATTACTGCAATCTTCGATATCACATGTTGATAAACTTTTGTTAAAACTAAATTCTACTGAATTTTCAAATTTTTCTGGTCTTTTGTTTGTATAATCACTTTTAAACCACGAATATTTAAATAAGTTGTGATATCGCGAGGATGACAATTGATTATGTATCAGAGATTGTAATTTTATTATATTATTTCGTTCATGTAAATTCATATTACTCTTTATCATTTTGTAATATTATTTTGTGTTTAGCTGGAAAAAAATAATAAATAAATTTCTTTTCAAAGAAAACTGTTTATGCGATTATTTAAAAAATATAAGATAATGGAAAAAAAAACGGATAAGGTACACGTTTTTAGCGCATCAAAATCCTTTGAAAAGACAAGATATTTTTTAAAAAGTTTAAAGTTCAAAGCACAAAATCCCTTCTGAATTTTGTAGACCTGTGTAATTGATATGGTCATAGGTAAAGAACAAGTTGCATTCGAAAAATTTCTGTAATCTAGTATAGAAGATATTGCAACGTTCGTTTACGTAAATTTTTGTAGAAATTGTTCGGTAACGTTTATAAAATAACATTGACAAGGTTACATTTTTCGCAATTTTCTGATAACGCAAACGGCATTGCTCATTATTTGTACCAATACATATGGATTTCCGAATTCTTCCAAATAACATATTCTTATAAAACATTTAAAAACGTTTAAAAAATCAAAAACTGGAACCAAAAACAAAAAAAAATTTTTAGTCCGATTACGGTTGCGGTTCATTAACCTGCACAATATTTCGATTCGATTTTCGGTCTGACTAAAATAATGGTGATAATCTGGTTTTAATCTGGTCTGGGCCTCTTTTATGATAAAAATAAAATTATTTGTAACTAATTACGAAAATTTATGAAAAGTTACTAGTCCTTATGAAAAATCACAAAAATCTAAAACATTATATGTAAATCCAAATTAACTGGAAAAGGAGAAACTTTTAAGTATGTAAAAATAGTACGGCCGCGGTTCTAATGTTAAATTTCATAATAAGTTCTTATAAAAATGGCATAAAGTTATTCACGCTTTCCTGTTGCATCCAATTCTTCAATTAATATTATGTACGAAAAAAACTACATTCCTAAAAAAATATAAAAATAATACCATACACGTAACAGAACCATCATTATAACAATTGTATCTTTCTTTCCACATCCAACCGTAAATTATAGATTTTATAAAGACACAATTAAATAATATGTTTTCTAATTGTTTAGAATCAACAAAATGTTGATTATATTATAGTTAAGATTCTACAGTTGCATATTGCATTTTGTTTAATAATTTGTTTGAATACTTTGAATAAATATGAATATTCGTAAAATGATAATAATATCTTCATAGATATAAATATAAAAAAAAAACCCCAGTTTTGATTGAATATACATATTGTATATTTTTTAACGTGAAAATTTTGAAATTTTGAATTTTTAGCTCAATCACAATTTTATATTGGAACACTTAGATGTAATGTACGTAGAACCATTGATGTATCAGAAACACGTTAAATACACAAACATAAAAATGAAATTGCCATCTGAGAATATTGAAGATATTTCTATACCGTTTTCTGATGATTCTGACGATAAAAGCAATGAATAATAAATAATAGTGATAATTAAACAGATCATAATTTCTTTTACCCTTTTTCTATAAGTTCTGAGAACGACAATAAAGCTCCCGGACTGAGGTAATTAAAAAATACACTTTTTTATTGGATAAAAAATATTTTTTGTCATCATCATTTTTTGTCAAATCATTATTCAATATAGACTTCATCAGTATATAATTCACATCGTTCAGTATAAAATTTAAATCTCCCTTTCATTGCCAATGTTATTTTTGGAAATAGGAAATGTCGGCGGTGCTAAATTTGAAAAGAGTAGGATAATACGAGAATTCTACGTTTTGCTAAAAATGAAGAAACAACGATCGAAGAATACTGGTGCATTGTCATACGGAAGAAATCAGAATCCATTTTCCACAAACTCAGATCTAATGTGATGAATTCGAGCAATTAATTGCATAATCACTTCTTTACAAAATTTATCGTTTACAGATTGATTTCCGGCTCAAAGGATATAACAGCATAAGGAAGGGAATTCGGATTAACTTATATTCTAATTAACAATAATAATAAAGGACTCTTGATAATAATACAAAATAAATATAATAATAGGGTATATAAGAGTTAATATCAAATTAAATTATATATTAAAAAACGAAATATTACATGTTTCGGTCTTTGAATTATACCCTTTTCAGATATTTACATATAAAGATGTTACCATTGTTTAATATTGTTGAATGTGAAAAAAATACATCATAATCGCATGTCGTGTGAACAATTGAACGTTAGACAGAGGAATCGAAATTGCTCGCCAAAAGACCGATGGAACAGAATTTCATATGCATCTAATTTCTTAAAAACATTCTAATAAAATTATAAATTTCGTTAATTAACACCAAATAAAAAGCAAGCAAATACGTCACCTCGGTAGAACACTCACCAATATGTCAAAAAATATATAATTCAATAATATGATACTCGTCAATTTTCTATTAGTTAGTGTAATAATAAATAATATATAATCTTAATCATAATGTAAAATCCACATAGTTATAAATTATATAAAATTGTATTCTTCAATAAATGGTCGTTAAATAAAATATGAAGATGTAGAAACAGTCCAGGAATCAAATTAAAAATGTATAACTATTGTGACTGACAAACACTGACTAACAGAAAAATACTAAAAAAAAAAAAAAATTACTAGCGTGATCTTGGCAACGCAAGAAGTTAGATTTCGTTTACAATAGGAATGTATGCTTTGTGTAAGCCCTCAGTGTCAGTTTGCAGATTAAGTCTATTCTTCTGTTTTTTAATATGAAGCATCTCAGAAATTAACCGCTTATTGTAACATGGTTCCTCGTCAAGAATTTCAATATTGTTCCAATCGAAATCATGTTCATTCTAATCTAATCTATGTTCGGTTATAACTGAACGGGAAGATGTGTTCCATCGTATGTGTAATATCGATTCAATTCATGTTTTTAGCTGTCTACCTATCTGTCCTACATACGATGCGTCGCAATTATTACAATTAATTTTATAAACTACATTATTTTTAGACAAACGAAGACGAGGGTCTTTATGTACCTTAATGTATTTCTGTAGTTTATTCGAACTATAAAATTATACTTTGATATCATTCCTATTAAATTGATTAAATTTCTCTGTTAAAGCTGGAATAAAAGGCACTGTAAACCATGATAAAATTGTTGATGTATCAACGTTATTACTAGCTCCATCAACCGGCGCTGCGTTTCTGACTCTGATGTTCTGTAGTCTCTTATTAATTGTGTCAAAAATAAGTTTAAGTGGATAATCATTATTCAGTAAAATGTTTATTATAAGTGTGAAATTTTTCATGTAGAATTCAGAATCCAACAATAAAATAGCTCTATCCACCAAACTGATGATTACACCCTTTTTCTGAGATATTGGATAGTTAGAGAAGAAATTTAAAAATCTCTTCGAGAAACTAGATTTATGATACCAGTCAAAAGTTAAAAAATTATTTTTAATCATCATTTTGACGTCAAGAGAATTTAATGAGTTGTCACCAACCTCCAGGGTAAGTTTTAGATGCGGGTGGTACGAATTAAAACATTCCAGAAAAGTGTCAACCTCAGATGACGGAACCGCAGCGCATAGGTCATCGACATATCGATAATAAAAAGAACATGATCTTTAAACATACTCAATGCCATCTTCTCTAATCTTTGCATTACTAAATCAGCAATAATAGGTGACAAAAAAGAGCTCATGGGCGTGCCAAATTCTGTTTGTAAATAATATTATCGAATAAAAAATATGTGGAATCTAAAATTAATCGAACTGCAATCAAAAACTCCTTTTTAGGTAATTTACACTTTATCGAAATAAAATTCCAGTTGTCATTGATACAGTCTAAAGTCTCTAAAGCTATGTCTGTCGGAATGTTTGTAAAAAGAGAAAGCACATTTAATGAAATTAATTTATAATTGTTGTCCACATATATTCCTCCGAGCCCGTCAACGAGTTGGAAACTGTTTTTTTATATAACTTTCTGTTTTTGGAATTGTTTTAAACATTATGTTGTGTGAAAAAGAGGCTAAGGCGTAAACGGGCTACCTATGGACGACACAATAATTCTAAATTGGCAGTTAGGTTCGTGAACTTTTGGCAGTGCATAAGTGACCCGTCACTGCACGATAAATGTCTATATTGAGAATCGGTGATATATTGACATCTTTTCCATCCTGAAAGCAGATTTTTTAGAGACGTGATTTTTTTAGTTGAGCCTTTTTTTATTGTCTCGTATGTATTTTTATCTTGCAGCATATAATTTATTTTATTTGTGTATAAATCTTTATCAAGAACTATCGTGACATTGCCCTTGTGTAAAAGCATGTGTAAAAATTAAATTCGGATGAGATATCATAAAATCTTTTGATACTTTTTTTAATTTTAATAGTTCCTTATCAACAGCCGATGTATTAAGAGGAGAAGATATGATATTATATAAAATTAGTATTAAATGGAATAAATGTCAAAATGTCTAATTTGTTATTCTCATGAGACATAAATGTGATAAAAATTAGTTTCGTAATGAGAATAAGCGTTGGTTTTTACGTTCTCTTCCTACATTGCTACAATTGTTAATATTGAGCAATTACTTTTTGCATGAGAAATCATCATTTGGTATCTCCAATCAAAATTCATTTCATAAAAAAGATCAGCGTGTATAACATTTTAATAAATTTGCTTGTAAAGTCGCATGATCATTCTTATCTAATAAGTTACTATAAATTAAAGACCTACCCATACAAAACTATTCCGTCTATATATTTATAGATTCTATGACACGCACATCGATGTGCATCTGAGTCCAAAACACTTTTTAGATTTATTTTCAACATATACGATCTTCTAAATTCATTTTTGACCATTTCGAGCTCGCGATATCGTTCGCGATTATTGTAGAATTCTTTATATTATCTTAACATTATTTCTAGTCCAACTATAATGAGCGCGTTTATTTTTCCGTCATTCTTATTTTAGATAGCAATTTGAACAAGCAAAAAAGAAAAACCAATAGTTCGTCTCTTAGCACTTACATATTAATGTAATTATTCCAGATAGCGTGTGTATATTAAAAAATATATTATTTTAACAAAAAGATTCCTAATAACAAAGTCATTATTAGATAATTAATTATGCATACATCATGCATAATATTATTTTAAATTATGGAATATTTGAAATAATTTTATAACAGAATCTAGTTGCTTAATATATTATTTATTAGAAGTGCAAAATATATACAATACTTGCTGACGTAAAAATTAAACGTGTTTAAAAAGTGATACAGTGCATTCCAGTTATATGTATAATAGTAATGATAATAATATAATTTAACAAATAAAATGTTTCATAACAATGCTTTTACGATGTCGATAATAGAAGTTATCCTTCTGTAAGAAAATAAACTCATCTATATACGAAACTCTAGAAGTTATTAAATTATTGCTACAGATCTCCATTATAACGGACGTTTAACATTCAGAAATATTCATAACTTACATAGTGCATATTTCATTTTTCCTTTCATGGTCCAGATGGCATCAGCCCCACACAAAGACGACCTAGACCTACACTGTCTAATAAAGAGCATACTGATTGCTGCAACATTCAAAGAAATTCTCTATGAGTAATGATAAATGATTTTTTTCTATTCTATTACTATTATAAGCATAATATAAATTACACAATCTTATTCATTTATTTATTTTCACAATATTTAATCCAAAATATTAATTTTAATAAATAATTAGTGAAATTTCATAATTATTAAGATAGTTATAAACTTCTAAAATTTTTTATTAATCTTTGTATTCATACCCAAAAATACAGATTTTAAACGTAACTTTCAAAGAAAATAGACTTTCAATACATATATCATAGGTCAATCATGGATTTTTCAGAAAATATAATTAATTCTTACGCAAACTGATAGTATAATAAACCATTTTCGTTCATATGTACTTTTTTATCTTTTTTTTTTGAATATATATATTTCTTGTATTCTAATAATAAATATAATTTTTGTGTAATTTTTTTTACATAATCTTTACCAAAACAAGTTGTACTAGGTTTAAACTGCCACCGCCACTTGGACCACCAATACCTCCACCATTGCCAGCACCATTGCCACCATGAGAGGAGTCAGGAGGATGAGATGGTTTTTTCTTTAGATCAAGAGTCTGATAATTTCAAAAAAAAAGTAGAAGACTTAATCGAATAAAGTTTAATAATATTTAATATAGCTGACAATTTCAAGCACAAAACTTATCAAGTTTGTTAAATAAATAATAAACTCTAATAAATAAGCCCTGCTCTAACATTTCCGTTCTGTAGATGAATCATCTAGAATTATTTAATATCTTATTATTATATTTTTTCCACTGCAATTGAAAGTTCTTGACTTGCAATTGTTAGATCTTCAATTTACCATAAACTTTATTTAAAAGGACATTATTTGTGATAATAACCCAGGAAAAAATATTATATACATATATGGATATATTTTAAATAATTATATATATAATTGTACGCGCGCGCGTAATTATGTGTATACAAAAATGTCGATTTTTTCATATGTATAATTATATAAAAATTTAGTGTTTCGAAATTTTTTGTCAAGCGCTCTTGTGTAGATAGAGCGGACTAAAATAAGTCGAAAAGTCCTTTACCATTTTGCAATTTTCGCAATAGTTAAAAATCGCTGGATATATTGATTTTCAATAATTATTTACTCAAATACTACCAATTTTACAGAAAAGCAGCGAGAAAAAAAAATTGTTTATTTTCTTCTTATAAAGTTCTGAGAATTTTTTCAGAATTTTCTAATAATGTATTTTCTCATAATGGTAAAAATAGTTAGAGGAAAGCCCCGTATTATGAGATAGGCGCTTAATATGAGATAGCGGCGTTTCTACTAAACTAATAAACGCTATCTATATTGGTTCCACTATGAATTTATTGCTCTTTGATTGAAAACTATTTAGAAGAAAATTCATTATTAGATCATGCCCATGGTCATTGTAAAAAAAATTTTAGAATTTTGATGTCTTCAAGTTTCGTTGAGATAAGCCTTTAAATCTTATTTATTATTTACTAAATAAATATTTGGAAATAAATTCTTTATGTAGTGTAAGGTCGTACTAATAGAAAAATACGGGATATGTTGAATTGTTTAATTACAGAAGTTAGATTTGATGATCGTAAAACCATAAAACGTAGAAATCGTAATATGAGATACTCAGGGTAATTTCTATGAAATAACCCATGTTTCTATGTCATAGTGAAAATCGTTGCTAAAGAGTAAATGTTATTGTACAATAATAAAAAGGACTATCGGAATGAACGTCGTGTGCCTATTTCTGCGATGCTTGAGTCCAATTACCTGAAGACGAGTTCTGGGTATAATCATGCATGCTCATTTTTTACGCACGCTGGCTGTATTTGTTTACATTTTAGAAACATGAAATAAAGTTTTTTAATTGCAACACTGATATACTTTGCATTTTATTATCGATTTCTCGGGGCATCTCATATTAGAGCACAATTTTTTGACTTTGTGATTTGCTCACTTTTTACGTTTCTTTAATTTTCAAAAAAAATGGAATTTGAATTTAATTTTGTATAACGTTATCTTGAAGCTCATTAAATTCCCTTCAAAATAACCTATTATTTTTTAAAATTCTGCCCACAGACTTCTAGCACTTATTCAAAATCAAATCGGTATCTCATAATAGGGGCCATTCATCTACTAATAAGAAAATGCAGTACTAAAAAATTGATAAAAAATTCTAAACAAATTCTTAGAGTTTTATGAGAAGAAAATAAATAATTTTTGTCTCTTGCAGTTTTTCTGTAAAGTTAATAATATTTAAGAAAAAAATTATTGAAGACCAATATTCGGCAATTTTTAGTAATTAATCTCTTATTAATTCAAGGAGTTAAAAAGTACTGGACTCTTAATATTCAAATTAGGAACAGTTATATAAAAGGCTGATACAAGTAAAAAAATTTTTTTAAGAAGTCTTAATCGTTTGACATAAGCATAATTGATAAAAATACAAAATATTTAAAAAAGCCGAAAATAAGAATGTCAAGCGCTACAAATCACAATACGAACATTACATGTTTCGACCTTATATATAGGTCCTCTTCAAATATATAACATTCCGGCGAAGTATAAATTAACGTACAATATAAAATAATAAGAAAGCGATTGTTTTATTATGTAGTTAGATGAGTATCAAAACGGAAAATTGCTCGTCAAGCGATTGGATGATCTTATGCGATAAATTTTTCTCGTTGTTCTAATGAGAAAATACAAAACAAAAGAATTAAATTATAACCCGAATTATTAAATTTAAACAAGCATGATACGTCTCTCAAGAAAAACCTCACCTCCAAGTCAAATAATTGAGAAAATCCATGCCGATCTTGAATAATAGTCAATCCACACACATTTAGTGTCACGATAAATATTAAAATCACAAATTAATAATGTGACGTCCGAAATATATAATATAGAAACACGTCCGATTCGGTCGGCTGATACGAACGTACTGTGAAAAATTTTGGCAACGCAAAATTAAACATTGTTTATAATTATAATATACGATTTATGAAGACCTTCTGTGTCTGTCTGGAGGTTTTTGTTTCTTGATATTGAGCATCTCTGAGACAAGGTGTTTGTTATAAACTGGTTCTACATTCAAAATTTGAATATTGTTCCAATCGAAATCATGGCCCAAATGTAATCGATGATCCGTTAACACTGATTTGGAGCTGGTATTCTATCTTATAATCCAGAATACTTACACAACAGCGATGAGATTCTGCCTAGGGTGTACGCACTTCCTAAAATTCACAAACCGAATTGTCCATTCAGGATCGTAGTCTCGTCTATTGGTAGTCCGTTACATACTTTGACATCTTTTTTACACAACATATTTTGTTCGTTACCGAAACCTGATAGTTAGGGTAAACTAGGGTATTATGGCCATACGGAAAAGATGGCCATAGGCCATAATTTCTCCAATAATTGTTAAATAGTGCATTTTTATAGTTATTCTTAAAGATAATCAATATTTACAGTAGTTCATTTGAGTACACTGTTCAAAATAACAATATTATAAATATTATTTAATATTTTTTCTTTCGACTATCTGCAAAGTTTTGCACGTGTCTGCTAAAAACTGTTATAATGTCTAATAAATTACAGTTAAGCTGCCATAA
>NW_017299356.1:101856-103565 GCF_001594075.2 Trachymyrmex cornetzi
TAATATTTTGATAAAATTAAAGTTCTGTTAAGTATTTTCTCTTTAATTTCGATAGTATTTGTTACTTTAAGCTTCAGTGAAAGTAATATTCCAAATATTATTAAAAAGTAACAAGAATAAATGTATGTTTTTGGCATTTTAAAAAACTATGGCCATCATACCCGAATTTAACCTATATTAAGAATAGTTTTCAGTTGGTGGATAAACTTAAAGGAATGCACTTGGAGGGAGATTATAAATTAATTTTACTTAATGTGATATCGTTATTTACAAATATACCAATAGACTTGGCAATGGAATGTATTAACGACAATTGAAAGTATATTTCGAAAGGATGTGAATTACGAAAAGCGGAATTTTTGATTGCGATCAAATTTATCTTAGATTCAACTTTTTTCGTTTTTGATAGTATTATTTATAAGCAAAACTTTGGTACACCTATGGGGTCTCTTTTGTCTCCCATTGTTGCAGGCTTAGTAATGCAAAGATTGTAAAAAACAGCCTTGATGTTGTTTGGAGATAACATTCTTTTTTACCATCGTTATGTAGATGACGTATGCGCGGCTGTTTCGGTATCAAAGATGGACTTTTTTCTTAACGCGTTCAACTCGTTCTATCCTCGCTAACAATTTACTCTAAAAATTGGTGTTAATCAACTAAATTTTCTGGATGTATCTGTCATTATTAAGGATAATCACTTAATTTTTGATTGGTATCTTAAACCCACTTTTTCTGGTCGATTTATAAATTCGAACCATCCGTTTTCCCAAAAGAGAAGCATAATTTTTGGTCTAGTCGACAGAGCTATTTAGTTGTCGGATCCGTCTTTCCAAGAAAAAGATATATTTCTTATTATAAACATTTTATTAGATAACGACTACCCATTAAGGTTTATTTTTGATGCCATTAATAATAGAATCAAGGACATTAATCACAAAAGATTATCTAGAATTAATAACTCCGAGAACAATGATGAATCAATATTAAGTTTATACTGGTTTACCGTACCTTTTATACCGAATTTAACGGAGAAATTTAAACAATTTAATAGAAACGACATCAAAGTCTCATATTTCAGTTCAAACAAATTGCGAAAATATATTAAAGAACATAAAGGCTCTTTAGACACCTTCTCGAAGTCTAGCGTTGTATACAAAATTAATTGCAACGATTGTGATACATCTTATGTGGGACAAGCGGGAAGAAAATTAAAAACTCGGATTTCTGAACATGGAAATCATATAAGATGGAATACCAGCTCCAAATCAGTGTTAACGGATCATCGATTACATTTGGGCCATGATTTCAATTGGAACAATATTCAAATTTTGGATGAAGAACCAGTTTGAGCCTTAACCTCCAGACGGACACAAAAGGTCTTCATAAATCGTATATTCCAATTATAAACAATGTTTGACTTTGCGTTGCCAAGAATTTTCACGATACGTTCGTATCAGCCAACCGAATCGGACGTGTTTCTGTATTATACAGGGTGTTAGTTAAGTATGTTCCCAAACTCAACAGAGCGATTCTTTGGTTTATTTCAAGTAGAAAAGTCCATATAAACATGTGTCCTAAACGGCTTAGTTTCCGAAATAAAAAAAATTTAAACGTGTAGTAATAATCCGTTTATTTGAAAGAAATACAACTTGAACTAGTCAAAAACTAGTCAAAAACAGAAAAACAAAAACAGGCTTCAGTTCTTCTGA
>NW_017299356.1:103581-107999 GCF_001594075.2 Trachymyrmex cornetzi
ATTGTTGAAAATGTCCACCTTGCGCCATGATACATCCATCGAGCCTTCTTCTCAAAAATTGACGTACACGCTCAAAGATATCAGGTGTTTTACGTATTGCCTCGCATGAAGCAACTATTCGATTCCTCAAATCATTCTCATTCTCAATTAGGGTGGTATAAACCAATTATTTCAGATGCCCCCAGAGGAAATAATCCAAAGGATTTAAGTCTGGTGATCTAGGAGGCCAAGGTTGAGTTCCTGCTCGACCTATCCTGTATTTCGAAAACTAAGTCGTTTAGGACACATGTTTACATGAACTTTTTTACTTGAAATAAACCAAAGAATCGCTCTATTGAGTTTGGGAACATACTTAACTAACACCCTGTATATTTCAGGCGTCATATTATTATAATTTTTGATTTTAATATTTATCGTGACACTAAATGATTGACTATTATTCAAGATCGGCATAGATTTTCTCAGTTATCTGACTTGGAGGTGAGTTTTTTACTAGAGAAGCGTATCATGCTTGTTTAAATTTGATAATTTGGGTTATAATTTAATTTTTTTGTTTTGTATTTTCTCATTAGAACGAGAAAAATTTATCGCATACGGTCATCCAATCGCTTGACGAGCAATTTTCCGTTTCTCTGTTTTAATACTCATCTAACTACATAATAAAACAATCGCTTTCTTATTATTTTATATTATACGTTAATTTATACGTCGCCGGAAGTTATATATCTGAAGAGGTCTAAATATAAGCATATAATGTTCGTATTGTGGTTTGTAGCGCTTGACATTCTTATTTCGGCTTTTTTAAATAAAATCGTAATCGTAAATCTTAATCGTTTGACATAATTATGTCAAACGATTAAGACTTCTTAAAAAAATTTTTTTACTCTTATCAGCCTTTTACATCACTTTTCCTAATCTAGTTAAATATTGCGAAAATTGTAAAATGTGTTATAGAGGACATTTTGTGTATAATTTTATATAATTTTGTATAAAAATGTCAAGGTCATCAACGCGGTGTCTCCTAATCTGTATAATTATCGAATACTGAAACAGTACTTTAAGGAATTCATCAGACAATCCTTGTCGCAACTAGCATAAAAAAGTTAAAACATCTTTTTTAGTAACGTTTCTGACACCACTTGGGATACAGGATCGCAATACGTATACAGATCTTGAAATTGTTGTTTCTTAATAGGTGCTATAAATTTAAATTCATCTTCTGTAAAATTGTTTTCATCTTCATAACGATTATGATTTGCTACACTATGAAGAGCTTGTATGAAAACTTGCAGTTGCTGTCCTTTTATTACATACCTCGGTGAATTATATAATATTGTTCGTTAATATAGGATCGTTTTATACATGTGTACATACTTGGACATTATATATGATAGTATGTAATTCTATGTGGAATATAATTATATGTAGCACCACATGCTATAATCATATAAGGCACATAAAATTTTCCGAGACGGCAAAATATCTCGAAAACTATAAGCTTTATAATAATAATGATTGTAATGGGAGCAATTATTGGCCAGCAAGCGGAGATATACATCAACTTTCATAACGACATTCGTAATCATTCAGAATGATGTTCGAGTGAGTTCATTAAGCGGAAGGACCTCGTTTGCCTACTGATTGTCTACAGCATCATTTACTTACGTCTCATTTGGTACAGATCGATTGCCTAAACGTATGTATTATTGTCTACAGCTCGATTGCCTACATTCACTTTTGTGCGTAAATAAAAATTTCAGAAACAAAGTCACATATTCGCTTATATGTATTACTGCCTACAGTTCGATTATCTACAAGCACGTTTGCACATAAATACAAAATTAAGAAACGAAAATCGTTTACACGCATGTATTATCGCCTACACTGAAAGAAACGATTGGCTGAATATGGCATAGCATTTTTAATTGGCTGCAACAGTCAATTTTTGGTTGTGTTAGCGTATCAAAATCCTATATGGACATTGCGGATAAGCTAATATTTTACCATCTAATTTACTGCAGCAGCCAATCTTTCCTTTCAGTGTAGGCGATCGAGCTGTAATCAATAATTGTAGGATATTATTGTTGATGTTGGATGTAACAGTAGGAATTGAGGAAATTTACTCTTTTCGCTGCTTCTGCTCCACACGTTACTAATTGGCTTGTTCCCAATAAATTTGTACTCTTTACGTTTAAAGAAATATTGTATTTTATTGATGTCCGACTACAAGAGTACAAGAAAACGGACCACCTGTCAGTTAAATTCAAAATTTTTTCGTCGTTAGAAAATAAATAAATTCGACCGTTGCTAGTGACTATCGGAGCTAGAATGTTCTGGCGATTTTCGACTGTTCCGTTACTCGTCGGCGATCCCCGCTCCGCGAATTCCCGGAATTCGTTGAATCTCAACGAATTAGGTACGAAATCCTCGACCGATCTCCGAACAGAAGAGCGAAATTCAATGCGCATACCAAATATAATATGTTACAATTAGACGCAAATACCGAACAATAAGGCAAATGAGATGCAGACAAACGATATTTTGTAGGCAAAAAATGCCCTCTCTCTAAACGAGTTAGAATTGAACACCAGGAGGAAATAGATCAGTACGACTTGTTCAAGCAAGAGGAGGGTCTCCTCTATGGTTTTGGATTAACTGATTAACAGTGAGCAAAATTTTCTCTCTATAAACTGAATGCAAAACTTTAAACGCACTTTTACTCGAAACTGTATTCTTTAAACTGGCTTCCATAATATCTCAAGAATCTAAAAATCAATTTGACCAAGTGAGTCCAACTTGTACATTTTCAGCACATGTGTGGCCCCTACCATGACTGCGTTAGTTTTGGTTGTTTTTAATTTTTAAAACCCTTTAAAGATAAAAAAAGTTTACAAAAATCGAAGTTTAATTTTCAAATTGACATTTTTGTAATTTTTGATATTTTTCTTTCATTCTGGTATCTGCTATAGCCTGCTAAAGGCATACTAATTAAGAATCATTCTGAATTTTTTGTTTTAGATAAACAGAACCGGTTTAATAATATGAATGCGTGAACATTTTTTTTCATCGATCAATTCAAAACGGTCCATTAAGAAAAATTTTCATTTTTTTTTAATTCCTAAACATTGTTTAAATATTAATAAATATATGAAAAAAACTTGATATAAATTACTTTTATAGGCATTATAAAATTCCGAAAAAAAAAAAAAATACTTTTACACTAGAATACCTCCTTAACATGCCATAACATTATTTAGAAGAACATTATTTTCAATAGAAGTTAAAATAAAAACATACGTATTAAACACTAAAGATATATTAAATCCTTAAAGTAAATAGAGATATAATAATATATTCTGCTAAAATATGGCCTTTTTAATAGTTCTTCTGAGCCTTTTTATTTACACTGTAAAAAATACAATCTTAATTTTAACTTAATGGAACGTATAGCGAACTTTTTGAGACATGCAAAAATGATAAAATTAACATTTTTTATAGTGTATGGGAGATTTCTTTATATATTTTTAGTGGCATTATTTTCTTGATTTTTCTAACAAGTTGATAGGTATAATGCAATAATAAAGATTGTTTATAATAAAGACATAAAAAATTTCTTTGAAATTATTATGCATTATTCTGTAATTATTATGATATATCAATATATACATACAGTTTTTGCAAAAACGATTCCGATTAAGGCCAATAACAGAAGTACGTGAAATGCCTTCATGATCACAGTATATCAAATGCAACAGATTTATATTTATGATCTGAAAATTTTAAGCTTCCGCGGGTGAAGTATCTTGTTATACGTTTCGAATATCTTAGTATACTTTGAGAACTCATTTATAAAGAAATGTTATCTTATCATCTTTAAAAATTCTTTAAAAATTATATCAAAATTATACAGTAGATATGTAATTATTAAAATTGCAGAAATGAAATTAAAGTCGATAAATACTTATAAAAAGCTATCTTTGTTATCGTGAGTGGATATTCATGTGTCATTGAGAAATTTAATAATTTAATCTTTATTGTTTTTTTTTTAAGTTTTCCGTGTAATATATATATTTAATTTACTTTTATTAATTAATCATTTATTTATATTGTTACATTTAATATATAACATATATAGTATACATATATAAACATAAATTATTATTAGAAAAAAGGACTCTTAATTCTAACAACAATATCAAGAATGTACAGGGCACTTTAGAATCAAATATAAAGAGAAAACTATATATAACATAAAAACTTAAACCAGAAGTATATTTAATATAATATTCTATCAATAATTAAAAGTTCTATAATATATATGTATATATTCCAGAGCTGGGATTTAGTTGCACATTTCGGCTCGATTTCGTTGGCGACGCTCACTGTTCCCCTCTTGCCGCGCATTGCCTAACAACGAA
>NW_017299356.1:108192-113361 GCF_001594075.2 Trachymyrmex cornetzi
TCTAAAAAGAAAGTTTTAATTCATTATTTAAGTTGAGGGAGATTCATCAGTTCCATTCGTATAGTATAGTTAATAGTAGGAACGCTCCTGAGATGAAGCAGTAAGAGCGTTGTTTACAAGCATCCGACGATTCGTTGCTAGGCAATGCGCGGCAAGAGGAGAACAGTGGGCGTCGCCAACGAAATCGAGCCGAAATGTGCAACTATAAATCCCAGCTCTGATTTAAAGCTAATGCAACATAGATATTAAATTTTAAAAGAAAATATAGAATCATGTCAAGAAAAATAACAAAATTTGTAAGTCGTTCTGCGCAAAGAGATAAAGAGCAATTACAAATTGCATGTCAGGAATTCATAGCTACCGTAAAATCTAATATAAATCTTTTTGAACTAGAGAATATATATAATGCAGACGAAAGTGGATTCAATTTAAAATTACATTCAGGCAGAACACTGACCACGCAAGGTGTTAAAACAATTGGAAGTATAGTTCAATCACTATCGGTAACTACGCATAGTTACACAATCATGCCCATAATTTCTGCAAGCGGACAATTGAAATCGCCTCTCTATTTGGTACTGAAAGAAGCTAGTGGAAATTTCGGACCATGCGTAGAGGAAAGTTTGTTTAGACCTGCAAATGTTTACATTGCAGCATCAAAATCGGGCAAATTAACTATCCCCCTGGGCGGGGTTGGGGGGCTGATTTTAACGTCAGTGTATGTCACCCTCGGAATGATGAAATATTGATTCTTAACATTTTTTCTTAGTGTCCTTATTTTTCGAGATATTTGAAAGTTTCAGGTTAAAAAAATCACCATGTATATATATCGTACCTGTATTGTAATTGGTAAAAGGAATATGTTGAACGTCTGATAGGTATAATATACTCTCTAAATCTGAATCAGTGGATAATCACTGATATCAGTGCCAAGTACAAAAAAATGTACTTGAAGCGACACACTATTTTTGAAAATTTTAGTCTAGATGCGATACTGAAAATCTGCCGATAGTGCACTGGTTCAGTACAGTCGCTTCACATATTCCTTTTGCCGATTTCAGTGCGGACATGGTACCGATTATCCGCTGGCAATGTACCGTTTCGATACTGACACCCGATGCATCATTGTTGACAATGTCAGCATAAACGTGGTACTGAATATCTACCGGTATAGTACTGGTTAAGTACTGTCGCGTCACATATTCCTTTTGCAAATTTCAATACGGACATGGTACCGATAATCCGCTGACAATGTACCGTTTCGATACTTATACTCGATGCATTATTATTGACAATGTCAGTATAAAGGTGGTACTGAATATTTACCGGCACAGTACTGGTTAAGTACTGTCGCTTCACATATTCCTTTTACAAATTTCAATACGAACATGGTACCGATAATTCGTTGACGATGTACCGTTTTAATATTAATTCCCAACGTACTACTTTTGGCAATTTCAGTATAGACATCGAAAATTTACTGGCAACGTACTGTTTCAGTACATTCGCTTAACATATTCCTTCTGCCAATTTTAGTATGGAAATGATATCGGTGATATATCGGCAGTGTATCGTTTCGATACGGACACCCGAAGACATTTCTTTAGCCAATTTCTATACAGATATGGTATTTAAAACCTACTGACAATGTACTAGCCCAGTATTACTATTCAGTATCAATTCGCACACTGGAAGAGTATCATAACATTGTTTTTGAAACGTTGACCCAATACAGAACCAGTACTGAAGTATAAAATCCATTTTTCAGTACAAGATCAGTACTTTGCCAATATCCAGTACTGTCCTACGATATGAAATTTTCACTTGGGTAGATATACATATGTTTTGTCAATAATTTTAATTGTTAAATAATCATTTGGAAGTATTTAGTATCTTCTGTCAATGAGTTTTTGGAAAAACGAATAAATTCACTTGCGCCTACTTGGTTAATGTCAATTTTATATTCGCACGTCGTCAATAAAATTATACAAAAATTTTGAGTGTTAGTAGTCAATTTAAAATATCGTAAATCTTTAAATATATTATTATACATACTTATTTTTGTATTCATGAATATATTATGTGACGATGTAACTATTTTAGCTGCATGTTTACATACCATCTTTTTTATATTTTGCGCATAATGTTAACCTGTACGATAATAATTGATATGGCCACAGATAAAGAATAAGTCATGTTTGAAATTTTTCTATAATTTAGTAGAAGCTTTTGCAACGTTCGCTTACATAAATTGTTGCAATAATTACTCGAAAACGTATTTGAAATAACATATACAAGGTTACATTTTTTGTAATTTTCTGATAATGAAAACGGTATTTACTAACTGTTTATACGTAAGCTACTTATATGTATAATAATGTATTAAATATTGCGATATCACTGTTCGACTTAAACACAACTATGCAAATTATTGTTTGAATTGGCACGTGTAGTGTATATTCCTATTCTCTTAAAAATTACTTGTCATTCTAACAATAAGTATAACAGGCCAAAATGAGAAGAAGAGAATAATAGAATTAATTTCAATGTTATTATTTACGATTCACATATTTCTTGAAGCAGAGAGATATATTATAGTTTAAAAATAATTTATTTTAGCTAATTATAAATGTGCGTACGTGTTGGTTAAAAAGATGTATCTACAATTGTCCAAATTGTATATTCACATAATATTCATGATACATTATATTCAACATCTTATTTCTATTATTTCTGCCATTATTTTTCTGATGCTTATATGTATAGATAGATAGATAAATATTTATTGCTTCCCCTTAGGGTTATATTTTTATTTACATTTCCGCACCTTAAAACTATCTTAATAATCTGATGCTTATATAAATTTAACGTTCTTAATGATTACGCAACTATAATCAATTTATTATATATATAGAAAATATTTAACGCCACACAATAAATATGATTTAAATAAAACTATCACATGACAATGGAAGTAATCAACAAGTATTTTATTTCTATTAATAAAATCATAATAAACCTTAATTATTCCACCCAACATCATTATGCAATATAAAACTGACTGATTATTTCGGATGTATTTTTACCTGCTAAACACAAATCTGTTAACAAAATGGCTATCACATCACAATTTTAAGAAAAAAAGAGGAAAAACCGATGATCTTCAGAGTTTTCGTAACATTGTAGCACAGATACTAAATCGTATTCATGTTATACAAAAGTAATTTTTTTATCTTTAAAATGCATTTTAGTTAATTTCGATATATACACTGAGAGAAAAGATTTTGTTAATTTAGCAAGCCACCAGTACCTTTAACCGGTGATCGGTAAATATGTGACAACGAATTATGTTATTGTGATTGCTGCTAGTCTGCTATACCAACCAATTATTAGTAACAGAAACAAACTATAAAGAATCTAACCTATCTTTTGGATAGATTTTAGCTCGTTTACATAGAATTCGTAGATGATCGTGGAGTCTTAAGTCGTAGGAAACCGACCAAGCATAATCAAATATAGGGAGAATACACTAAGTATAAGCGTATTCAGGCCTATGATGGTCAAAGCTAGATCTTCTTTGCTTAAATAATTCCCAGTGAATTATCTATATCCTATATACTATATGTACAGTTCGCGCAATTAATGCTTTCCAAATCTATGACACCACGTTCACTGGTGAGGCATCGCGTTTACTTTCGGTCGTTTTCACATTCACGGCCGTAGTCGAATGGACTAAACAAACCTATAGAAATTGGAGAAACTCGCGTATTTCGCTCATGAACGCAAAAATAACCGAAAAAGTAACACGTAATAACAAAACAAGGTTGGAAGGCATTAATTGCGCGAACTGTACATGCATATATATCATATTTTTGTAGTTATTCAAACTGCGTGCCGAAATTTTTCCGGATTTTATCTAACGCAATTACTACTGCAATAATATCACAAGTTCATAAAAAGAAAAAAATCTTATTATAGGGAGAATACTTGACTAGAATTAGTCAATTTCTTACGATTGATGAGACCCTGCAACCGTCTATACGATTTTATATACATATATATATGGGGCATTCTTTGCCAAATCGGCCACTCCCCCTCGCCAAAATTCGGCGCAACGTAGAGAGTTGTATGAGGTCTCATTTTGAAGCTATATTTGTCTAGTTTTTTTGGTGAGTGGCCTTTTTGGAAAATTCAAAATGGCGGCTCCAAATCAGCACTGCAAAACACCAAACTCTCGAAAACGAGCGCAAAAAACATTCATAGAGTTTTTTGTGACGGCGAAATATACCGTTTTAGGGTTTGGTTCTTTGTTTTTGGCTGTGCTGATTACGAATCTTGCATCAGAATTTTGAAATTCAAAATGGCGGCTCCAAATCAGCACTGCAAAACACCAAACTCTCGAAAACGAGCGCAAAAAACATTCATAGAGTTTTTTGTGACGGCGAAATATACCGTTTTAGGGTTTGGTTCTTTGTTTTTGGCTGTGCTGATTACGAATCTTGCATCAGAATTTTGAAATTCAAAATGGCGGATCCAATATGGCGGATGAAAAATCTAAACTTGAAATTTTATAATACCCACAATGTGATCATATTCTATGTCAAATTTTGGATACAAATGCTCTCTTGCGCCTTTCCGATTAAACGCGTCATTGTCAAAACAAAAATTTATGAACATTGAAATGTTTGTTAAATTTAGAAAAGCTGAGTTTCGAATGTTGTATCAAAGGGTGTAGAACCCATAAGATAAAAAGTACGTCCGTGAAGAGAAAATTTCGTAGTGATTGAATACAAATCCGGAATGATAGGTACTAAATTTGAAATGTCTGTATACCGCTGGCGTTAGCGTCATCCAACATGTACCCCGCGGAGGTCGCACAGTCGGATTTACATGTCTTCGGGGTGCTTTGATCAGGTGGTTCCCCTTGCCGTCACCTGTGTGTGCGTGCTTGCGTGCGTGCGAGCGTGATTCAACATTTTTGGTACGATAATCTACGACCCCAAAAACCCTCGAGTAACAAATTTCAATCAAATCCATTCACTTCTTAAAAATCCATTCGCCATATTAAATCCGCCATTTTGAATTTCAAAATTCTGATGCAAGATTCGTAATCAGCACAGCCAAAAACAAAGAACCAAACCCTAAAACGGTATATTTCGCCGTCACAAA
>NW_017299356.1:113639-113865 GCF_001594075.2 Trachymyrmex cornetzi
TAGCTTATCTCGAGAGCTTTCCAAAACACTATAATAAAATATTTTTTCATTAAGTACTTTTCGAGTTATAAAGGCTCGAATGTTACAGTACCGCCGCCGACATTAGCATTACGCAAGATATCCGACCAATGACTAAAACCTCTTGAATGTTGTTCAGGATCATATCCTAGATAACATTCGTTAAGATCAAGGTCATTGGAGATTGTTTCTTTTATTTTCATTTTTA
>NW_017299356.1:114124-121232 GCF_001594075.2 Trachymyrmex cornetzi
GTGTTTTGGAAAGCTCTCGAGATAAGCTACAAGAATATTAAACGAAAAATGGGGCTTCCCATTAAAAAAAATGACCTTGACCTTCAAATGACCTTGAAAATGAAGAACAAGGTCATTGTCAAGGTCATAGTTCAATCAGCTCCTTCATATCCAACAATTTTTGTTTTGAACATTTTTTTATTTAATCGCGATATTTCGAATTATTTGGCTGTCTAAGTTAAAATGGGTCACCCTGTATATGAGCCTCTTATTTGCTAGCGATACTATTGATTATTTGTTGCATTGACGAATTAATTTGCAATCGTAACAAATCGATTGTTTTTTGAACAAATATCACATTTGCTTTCCCTTGATTTGTTCCTATAACAAAATCATTTCTCTCAGTGTATCTTGTTTTTGAAACATGTCAATTTGAAAACAGCTTTTTTCCATGTATTATAATATTAACTTAGTTTACACCGAGCACTTGATAAGCGTATTAGCTGGTAAATTATCTTAATTTTAGCAATGTATTTAAAGAATAATATAATAAATTGGTGATTACAATATGCATCAAAATGATTAATTAAATACACATATCATACACTGAAAAAAAAACGATGGTTGCTGCAACAATTTAGATAGTAAAACATAGCATAGCACTTTTATATGACCAGCATTTTTATATGCAGCAACCAGTTTTTGGTTGTAGCAGCAAATTTTTAATTGCGTTAGCCTATCGAAATCATATACTAACATTGAGGATAGGTTACACAACTAAAAATTTGCTGCTACAACAAAAAATTGGTTGCTACTGCTATATAAAAATGCTATGCCATATTTTACTATCTAAATTGTTGCAGCAACTAATCTTTTCTTTTAGTATATTGTTTACACCTACCGCCGAATTAAAATAATTCAATAGAAAGTTACTAGTTAGTATAAAGTACATGATTTAAACTTGACATTAGAAATATTAGAAATATATATATTATATATAATTATTAGATATATATACATTTATTACTTACATGAGATTGACATGGAAAAAGAATTATGTTCAAATTAATATACATATGTATATAAAAAAATAAAAGAATTTATCGAAAAGTACCGTATTTTAAGGTTAAAAGTTTATACTTTTGCGAGATTTTAATGAAATTAAAAATAATTTAGCATCGGTATTAGAACATCATGAAAACCTTCAAAATCATTATTTTTATTTTGACATCATTTCTCTTAAAATTGTTAGGTGAGAGCTAAATTTTGTCAATGGATTTGTATTCACCAAGCAAAAATAAGTTAGAAATGACTATTTACATTCATTTTGCAAAAAAGGTGAAATTTCCTATAATCGTTTTTTTGTTAATGTTTTGTGAAAAACATTAACCTTTAATACACACGATTAATGCCCGTTTCTACCAATGTAGATTAACTTTAATCTCGGTTCAACTTACTCTTCATCTTTTTCTTATTCCTAAAATTAGAAGAAGATAAAGAGTTAGTTGAACCAAGATTAAAGTTAAACTGCATTAGTGGAAACAGGTATGAGTCACTCATGTTCTCCGCATTTTTTTCCCTTGAAGTATTAATAACATCTGGCTAAATAATTATATACGTCCTTTTCCTAAAAAAACTTTTGCATCTAGAGAGTTTTGTGCGTTGTCAGCGCCCGTTCCTGCGTATTTTCCGACGAGAACTGAAACTCACCTTACACGAAATACTTCTTGTGTATAGCGTTATTTCTACAGCTAAACTTTTTTTATTTATTCAAATTATTTTTTGCTTATTTTGCAAAGATTTCACAAATTATTAAAAAGATTGAAAATAAAGCGATTTATTATATGTTGAATATAATATGTTGAATATTATAAATATGATATTTTACAAATGTAATAAATAGGTATATATAGCATTCAGAAATATTCAAATAAAAAATTTTTTGAAACATTTTTTTCTTATTAGTAATAACTTTTTGTAACGCAACATTGATGATAAAGTGCATTGTTTAAAATGTAAATGTAATAAACGTTCAATTTATACCCATTTATACATTGTAAAAAATATTATGTTTGAATTATTTAATTACTTACTTTTCAGACAACCAACAATACTTAAACTATTTTTTTTTTATAATTTGGATTGCCAATTTTAAGATATATTAAAACATATTTTTAAATTTCTTTAACTATTTTTGTTTTAGATTTTGCATTTTTGCATATAAAAAGTACATTTTTCTTGCTTCATCTATCATAATTAATCACATTAATCAGTATAATTAATTATAATATTTATATACAGCCATATGTAAAAGTATTAGGCACTTACAATTTCTCGCATTTTACGAAAAGTTAAATATCTCGGCGAAAAAAATCTCAGGGAGATTTTTGACCACGCATTTTAAAGCGTAAAAATAGAGCTTTAAATCTTTAATTTGTATTTGAATTTTTATTCGCGATATTTTGTTCCTAAGTCATGTAAAATTGAAAAATGATATTTTTGTAATATTTTTGTCTTATTTTAAAGCGTTACAGTTCAATGAACATCAACTAATAAAATTTAATATGAAACTATCTGAAAGGTATCTAAAAACTTTTAAAATTGATCGAATAAAGTTTAAAAAAAAATTAAAAAAATTTATACGAATCAAGCACATTATAACTATTTTTGCTCTTTTATCTTTTTTGCATATACTTTTTAGTTTCGAATTAGAAAACATTTTAGAACAAATAAGTTATTACAATTTACACAATAAAATATCACATAATGAAAAATTCGATATCAGCGAAAAATTATCTTACAAATTTTTTTCAAAAAGCATTTCAAAGCTTAGAAACCCTACTTTCAGATACTTTTATATTAAGTTTTATTTAGTGATGTTTCACATTGAACTATAGCGCTGTAAAATAAGACAAAAATATTACAAAGATATTTTTCAATTTTATGTACATAACTAAGGACATGGTAGACAAGAGATTCTAACATAGATTTAAAGTCCTATCTTTACGCTTTAAGATGCGTGATCGAAAATCTCTCTAAAATTTTTTTTTGGCCGAGATATTTAACTTTTCATAAAATGCGAAAAACTGTAAGTGCCTAATACTTTTGCACATGTCTGCATGTTTTTTTATAAATATTTATGGAACGCCGTTTTGCTATTTATCAGTAACGTAATAATTTCAGAAGAAGAAATTATAATGACATTTTGTAAAACAGATTTTTTTCAATCAATTATTTCTTACTTAATATTGTGTTTACATGATTCATAAATTATAACATTTGTCTTTACAAAATATTCCATTTAATGCATTTTGTGTAGTATAGTAAAAAATGTTTTAGCGTATCTTGTTTAAAATATAAAGTTAAAACTTTTTTGCAATACACATAATAATGCATTTAATCAATGTTTCTTTCAAAATATATCTTATCGAGAGAAATGAATAGAATTGTATCAATTCACAGCTTTCTAAAAAAGAAAGATTAATTTTTACAATCATCAGAGTATTGTAAAAATTCATTATTTTTCACAATTGTCACTTAATTGTAATAATCTGTTTTATGAAACATTAATTTTTTTCAATTGTCGCTATATTGTAAAAATTACTGATTTTACGCAATTGTCGATTTTATACAACTGTCGATTTTATACAATAGTCGTGTATTGCAGAAATTGTGGTACACCTGTGTCGCAATAAATAAGTTCCCTAGTCATCTTGGCCACAGTTTGCTACACTTGATCTAGTCTAGTTGGCTACACTGTCTATAGTATAGGCGGGAATGACGGGATTTGTATTCATAACCTGCTTTGCACCATACACATTTCATTTTACATAGTTTACTTATATTAATTTGTTTAGTAGAAATGAATAGAAATGTAAACAGTGTTCTTTCTGTTATTGAGAGAAGGATTTTAGAATCTATCAGATTAATTGAAAATGAAGAATTTCTCGGAGCTGTACAAATAATTTTTGAAAGTAAAAGGAATTTGCTAAGGATTCGTAACGTGATTAGCAATGATACATTCAATACTCTAAACAACAGTTGTAAAAGAATAAAACAAATATGTGATAATAATCAAAATATGATCAATAACAGATCTTATGTTGCACCAAGATTAAATAATTTAGGTAAGGTTAATATGTAGGAAAGTAAAATAATAGTTTATTTTTATATAAACATGTTTTCTAGGTAAAGAAAGACCCAAATGTCACATAACAAAGGAACAGTTAGAATTTCTAATACAAGAAAATTATACTGCAAAAGAAATGACAAAACATTTTGATTGTTCTACAAAATTAGTATATAAAAAATGTTATTCATTTGGCATTAAAATGCGGAATAAATATTACAATGACAGTGATGCAGAATTGTATCGGGAAATCTTTGATTTACATGCTCAATATTCTAATAGTGGGAGTAAAGCTGGAATCACAATAGACACAGGCAATAGGCACAGGCAACAGGGAATAACGAGCCGTCCAATCAGAGCTCTGGGATATAATATCGAACTTATACCCCAAAGCTCTGATTGGACGGCTCGTTATTCCCTGTTGCCTGTTGCCTGTGTCTATTGTGTTTCCAGCTTAATGTATGTTTGTATTTTCAACTTTTTATATTAAACTGCATATTAATTTTATAATAGTATTTTATTATATTTTGTATAGATGATAATGGCTTATTTGAAAGCTAAAGGAAAAATAGTCCAAAGGCAAAAAGTTAGAAGAATATTATCCGAAATTGACTCTATTGGTACTGCTTGCAGATGGAGTAACACTATACATCGTAGAACATATAAAGTGCCAACACCCAATTCTTTATGCCACATTGATGCAAATCTAAAATTCATTCGGTATAAAGAAAATTTAAAACATTTTGTATTAATAATGTTACGTCCAAGGTTCCGCACGCATGGAACCTGAGGGGGGTGGTCGTAACAGGAGACTTGTCTACCGTCGTTGTCGGATCCTAGCTCCGGACCGCAAGGGAGCGAGGTAGGACTCGGACGGGAGGCACTTCGCTTCGTCCTTAGGCTCTCGAAGAGCCGGGGGTCTAAAGGGGGACGAAGTGGAAGCCTCGCTCGAGGTCGTCGCTTCGCTGAGCGGCTCCCCGAGGCGGACGCACACGCTAAAGGCCGGGAAATGAGTCAGTGTGCCTTAGGGACACACTTCTATCCCATATGGGCCAGTACGTCCGAATGCCCTTATTTTCGGCCTTGGAAATGAATCCAAAGGGCCGGGGATTGGATCAAGTGCAATCGTGGTGGTAACTCATGAATACAAGGAGATGTTTCTCAATAATAAAACAATCAGGGTTAATAGTTACGTGATATAATTAAAATTACGAATTGTGATTACATTATAAGTATAAATGTATATATATATATATATATATATATATATGTTTCAATAATAATATAGTTGTGTGTGTACGTGCGTGCGTGCGTGCGTGTGCGTGTGTGTGATAATTTGGATTTAAAGAGGAAGTAAATATTTGAAGAAAGGAGTCAGATTTTCGGCTGGGATGATAAAAGGATGTGGGCAGTTTTCTAGGTATACGATTGCAGGCTGGGAGCTGTTGGGAGGGGCAGTCAAGTCCCAAAAGTCGAGGAGGTCTTCTATAGAGGTAACGTAATGGAAGGTCTGAGATGGGAAAGGGGTAGATTGATCAGGGAGGGTAGATTGATCAGTAATTCGGGATCGAAGTCGGAGTGAGGAGCTGGGTCTTGTGGAGCGGGAGTCTCATTAGGTGAGATAGGAAGGGGTGGTGCAGGTGAGTAGGAGACTTCGAGTGGAGGAGAAAGCGAAGAAAGGGGGAAGGGTATCGCAAGCGTTTCGGTTGTAGTGTTCGGTGTCGGGGAGTAAGAATGGCACGGGAACCGCGGGGCGAACTTCTTGGGCGGCTCGGGTCCTGCTTCTAATGACGGTTCGGCGCGACCGTACGAATCGTATCACGCTGCGGCGTGGAGGTGAAGGAGCGGTGGACCCGTTAAAACGCACTGCAACGTTATTTAATGGTAAGTGAAAGAAATTAATCAGTTACCGAACAACTGAAGAAATAAAAGAAAATTGAACGGGGAAACCGAAAATGAACACGGACTCAAAATACGGAGAGGAGAAAGAGGAAAAAGAACAATAAGAAGAAAGAAAAAGGAAGAGGGTGATATTGACTTACTGCTTGATGAGATTTGGCGGAGTCTGATGAGAGGGCTTCAAGAGCTTCGTGGTCGGCGTCGGTAGTCGGGACCTCGGGCGTCAAATCACTGACTCTAATACTTTGTTTTTTTACGAATAACAAACGGAGTGCGCCCGAGACTCGAACTGGATCGGTTTTGAATAAATTGACCGACTTCAAGAATAAGACTCTCAGCAATTGGTAAGGCAAGATGAGCCCAAAAGCAAAAGAAAAAGACAAACGAAATAAGACGCTCAGGACCGCGGAACCGTGGTTTATATAGCGGTTTTTCCTGATTAGTGGGGTTCAAATTTGGGTGGTGGGATGACTTTCGGGATTTTGGATTGGTCGAGATTATGGGGGAGGAAAGGAGTCGGTTGGTATCAACAAGTATCTTCTTAATTTATGATTCTCCTAAATTTATGGGAAAATGCACGTGCACCGATTAAGACGAGCGCACGTGCACTATCGGCACGCGCCCGTCAAACACTTTCCCTGGACTTCGCATGTCACATTTATATTTTATGGTCGCGGACATCGTGAGAATCGTCCGCGACTTACTTGTCAGAAAAATGTTTAGGCGCCAGTACTGACATTAATTGCCGTTTTTAATGGCGCTGTCCAAGGGAAGTGTCATCGGCGGTGCATTAGCTCCCTGCGTTTACCGATTCTAACTCTATTTTATTTGGCGTTAATGGAGACATTAGAGTATTTTAGTTTAAAGAAGGAGAGCCCCTAAGCATACAATTTTCGCCCCCTCGAAATTTTAATTTAAATGATTAAAATCTACTTCCTAACAAAGAAAATATAGTTTTTTAATTATTTTGAGTTAAACGGGGGTGTTTTTGATTAATGAACAACCCTTTTTTGAGGGTTGTTTGATAAAAATGATATAAAATTATTTCCAAAATACATTTGGAAATTCTTGCGCAATTTGCTTGCAACTCGTTACTAGGAG
>NW_017299356.1:121369-121920 GCF_001594075.2 Trachymyrmex cornetzi
GTTTTTGGGGTCGCTGATTACGAATGTGAGGTTAGATTTCAAAAATTCAAAATGGCGGATTCAATATGGCGGACGAATTTTTTTAGAATGTTTGAATTATCTTGAAAATCTGTATAACGTCATGAATTACCATAAATATATGGAATTTACATTCGCTACTTTTAGCATTACCCAGGAACAACGACGTGGACGTAGTAGTGTTTTGTTCCCATCGGGTGATTTTTGGGGTGAGTTCCCTTGCCTCTCACAATATCGGGTGTTTTTTGGCGTGAGTTCCCTTGCCTCTCACGAAAAAGACTTCTCTGAATATATATAGCATCAGTCCTCTGGTATTTAGGATACTACAGGCATTTAGAGTCCACACCATACTATACCAGCGACACTTTTCCAGAGTATAAAGAAGATGCGGGATGCACATGGTCGGAAACGGATGAATCAGAAGGTGATGAACATGCTTAAGGTACTCTGTATTCAGAGAAGTCTTTTTCGTGAGAGGCAAGGGAACTCACGCCAAAAAACACCCGATATTGTGAGAGGCAAGGGAACTCACC
>NW_017299356.1:121931-123047 GCF_001594075.2 Trachymyrmex cornetzi
CCGCCATATTGGATCCGCCATTTTGAATTTTTGAAATCTAACCTCACATTCGTAATCAGCGACCCCAAAAACCTCTGAGTAACGATTTTTAAGTGAATTTGATAATTTTTTACGAAACTCGTCCGCCATATTGGATCCGCCATTCTAAATTTTTGAAATCTTACCTCAGATTCGTAATCAGCGACCCCAAAAACCTCCTAGTAACGAGTTGCAAGCAAATTGCGCAAGAATTTCCAAATGTATTTTGGAAATAATTTTATATCATTTTTATCAAACAACCCTCAAAAAAGGGGTGTTCATTAATCAAAAACACCCCCGTTTAACTCAAAATAATTAAAAAACTATATTTTCTTTGTTAGGAAGTAGATTTTAATCATTTAAATTAAAATTTCGAGGGAGCGAAAATTGTATGCTTAGGGGCCCTCCTCCTTTCTCATGGGAAAAGATTTTTATTATTTTTCCTAGAAGTCTTAGGGGGTTGATAACCCCTAGGTCTCCGTGAGAAAGAGAAAAGAGGCAGCGTGAGTCCGCTGGACGTAACAATAACTTAGAACATTTTCCAAGAAATATAGTATAACACAGTATAACAGTCTCTCTCTCCTCTCTCTCTCTCTCTCTCTCCTCTCTCTCTCTCTCTCTCTCTCTCTCTCTCTCTCTCTCTCTCTCTCCATCCTCGTCGTAAAGACCAAATGATTCACTGTGTTAAAGCCATTAAGGGGATGCTAAACCGATTACCCAACTCAATCAAGGTCGATAGTACAGACTTTTTTAATTCCAATTTCGATAATAGTGGCGACATCTTTGATTTAGTTTTTACATTATATTATATAATATGTATCATTTTGTCTTACTCAAACGCATACATCTGTTCTTATCTTACATATGCCAGCACCATCTATCGCAAGACCGCGCAACTACTACTACACGGAATTTCGGCTCTGTTGACAGTCCCAGTCTCCGCAAAGCATCTGTATTTGGAAATATCACGTATTTCCTATTCGGTGGGAATATATCTTTTCTAGACTTTCAATCTTAGTTCTACAAATTCGGTATCGTTCGTTTCAATAATGTGATGTTTGCTGCCCGCTTATTTTCAAGATATGGACTCTAAAACTC
>NW_017299356.1:123137-126331 GCF_001594075.2 Trachymyrmex cornetzi
TAAGTAATAATACTTTTGCAATCCGTACATCCAATACGGAGAAATCCCACCGAATAGGAATGTGGTAAAACAGGGGGGCTTTAGCATCGCCTTAAGGGTCCTCTACATAGAAGTCATAGACGGTCGTGGAGTCTTATGCGAGGTCTACAATAGAAGTCGTAGCGGTCGTAGAGTCTTAAGTCGTAAAAAATTAATCAATCGCAATCGAATATGACAAGAATAATCGACTATGATTGGTCAATTTTCTACGACTTAAGACCCTACGACCGCTACGATTTCTATTGTAGACCCCGCATTAAGTCGTAGGAAACTGACTAATTCCAATCGAATATTTTCCTTATATTTGATTGTGATTGGTTGGTTTCCTACGACTTAAGACTCCACGACCATCTACGACTTCTATGTAGAGGACCCTTTACACGTACAAAAATTTTAGTAGTAATCGTAAGGTCTTAAACAAATCGACTAATCACAATCAAAATTACGATCTCACATTTTAATACGCTGAACTGTAATTGACCGATTTGCTTACGGCCTTACGATTATGACTAAATTTTTCATACATGTGATAGCTTTTACATTGTGTCCTAAATTTCTTGCAAGAACACCCTTAATTTTTGTATTAAAATCTTATTCCTTTCTTAGATGGCGCTTTGCTATTCATGGATGTATAGTGTTGTGCAAGGTACTCTATTTTCAATACCTAGGTACAGGTACAGATACTCTAGAAAAAATGTACCGAAGTACAGGTACAGGTACTAAAAAAGTAAAATACCTAGATACAGGTATAGGTATTTTAAATGTACCTTAAAGGTATCTAATAGGTACTTTTATTTTTAACATGAACCAGCCCATTTCATGACCTCACATAACCCTGATTTTATCTTGATTTTTATAAACTTTTTTTATTTATCACTCGTTGACTCTTATTCTTTATATTATTTTACATACTTATTCAAGTTTTGAATACAGGTATAAAATATTTATTTTTTCTTTTTATTTTTAAACCTAATCAATGTACTTTAAAATCAATCAGTTCTATTACCAATTTGAAATTACCCTTTCCTTTGTTTATGGTTGTAAAAACTGTATTCTTCTTTCGTCTCTATTTTAGTTAGGCTTAAATTTATTTTTTTGTATGGTTCTCACTTCCGAACATTTGTCCTCGAAATCGGCGACCCTCAAAATCTACATTTCAACAGAAATTAACGACCCTGAAAACCCTTAATTGCTAAATTTCACTACAATCTGAGAATTTTGAGCACTTCCGTCCGCAATATTGATTCAGCCATTTTGAATTTTGAAATTCTAATATCAGATTCAGCATCAACAACCCCGAAAACTTTCTAATGCTTTATTTCCCTGAAATCGGAAGACTTTTAACATTTCCGTCCGCCATATTGGTTCAGCCATTTTGAATTTCCAAATTCTAAGTTCGAATTCGGCATTAGTGACCTCGAAAATCTTCTAATGCTTCATTTCGCTGAAATCGAAAGACTTTTAGCATTTCCGTCCGCCATATTGGTTCAGCCATTTTGAATTTTCAAATTCTAAGTTCGGATTCGACATTAACGAAAACCTTCTAATGCTTTATTTCGCTGAAATTGGAAGACTTTTAGCATTTCCCTCCGCCATATTGATTCAGTCATTTTGAATTTTCAAATTTTTAATCCGGATTCGAGATCAGCAACCCCTAAATCCTCCTTATACGAAATTTGGCTGTAATCAAAAGACCTTTAAGAATTCCATCCGCCATATTGATTCAACCATTTTGAATTTTCAAATATTTATTTCAGATTTGAGATCAGCGACCCCTAAATCCCCCTTATACGAAATTTGGCCATACATAATCGAAAGATCTTTAAGATTTCCATAATATTTCCGTCCGCCATATTGGTTCAGCCACTTTGAATTTGCACATTTTGAAACCGGATTCGAGATCAGCGACCCCAAAAACCTCGGAATACAAAACCACATCAAAATCGGAAGACTACAACAGCCTCAACGAAAAGAGGCATCAAAAAAACGTAACACGGCAATTTTAAGAGAGGATAAATTGCATTTTGACGATAAAGTTACATTTCTAACGTTATTTTGACGTCAAAATGCAATTTCGACAGCTTGTTTGTTAGATATAATGAATATATTTCATGTATCTGCACGTAATATTTATTAAGTTATTATACATATATTTTATTTATACATACATAATTTTTTTGTTTACTAATAAAAATTATGAATAAACATAATGAATTTAATTTAATTTAATTTAATTTAATGAATTTTTTTTTCATCGAATTTAGTTGTACACGGACGTTAGGTTTAATCGTATCGTTAATCGCGCACGGACTGTGAGCATTAATGTAGAAAGATGGTCACTTCTAAATTTGTAAAAATTCTCGAGGGAAAGAATCGAAGTTCTTGAGTGTACGTATGTGTGTACCTTCTCTCGGTCTGCGCATCATTGTTACCAACTCCGTAGGCCCCGATCCCCGATCATAGTGAATCAATCACAATGGTTGCGTTCGTTGCGTTCAGATGATAAGTTTTCAGTTTAGCAGTTGTGGATCCGAAAAATAACTAAAGTGTACCTAAATATAGGTACCGGTACACAAGAAATGGTACCTAGGTATAGGTATAGGTATCAGAAAAAAAAGTGCCTCGGTACAGTTACTAGGTACACAAATTTGTACCTAGTTACAGAGTACCTAGGTACTTGTACCTAGGTATTGCACAACACTGGATGTATAGATGGATATTCACGATTAATTATATACTTAAAGTGCACTACTTCAATGACAACCAGCACAGTGATTCCATTTTTCGCTACTGCTAGTAGTACAATATGGCTTACCATCCAGAGTGAGATTTTAGACATGAAAACCTATTTGCAATGGTAATGAATGCCATTCGTGGACTGAACAGAGGAAGTCATTTGACGGGTCGTTCAGTGCATAATCAATGTATAGAGAGATTATGGGTAGACGTATTTAAAGAAGTGATTGACTTTTTTCATAATGAATACTGCACTGGAAGAAGATAGATTATTAGATATTAATAATGAAAAACATATGTTTGCATTACAAGTTTATTTGACATATACAGGGTGTTTGGCGACTACCGCATTTTTTGTCATACGTGGGTAGAACAGCCTATACTGAATCAAAAAGTCCTGTACCATTTTGAGGTGTCAG
>NW_017299356.1:126454-127296 GCF_001594075.2 Trachymyrmex cornetzi
CTATCTTTTAAACGTTAATATCTCGTTAACTATTGCTGACACCTCAAAATGGTACAGGACTTTTTGATTCAGTATAGGCTGTTCTACCCTCGTATGACAAAAAATGCGGTAGTCGCCAAACACCCTGTATAAATAAAAAATTGGATGATTTTACACAAGCATGGAATTTCCATAAATTAAGAACAGAACGAAATAGAACCTGAAAAATTTCATGGACAGCGGTATATTCACTATTAGCATTATTTAACATGCTAGACAACTTTGGTTGTCTGGCATGTTAAATAATGCCAACTAGACAACTTTGGTTGTCTGGCATGTTAAATAATGCCAATAGTGAATATACCGCTGTCCATGAAATTTTTCAGGACCAACCTCACTTATACGATAAAATTATTGATGCTTTTGGAATAGACGACTTAGACATTGCGATTATTACTCGTGATGAAGAAAGCAATTCCAATTTAACTGTTCAATTAGAACTCAGTGAAGATCAAATGAATTATATAACCAATGTGTTACTTAATACTTCTACAGATTATAAATTAAAATATTTACAAATAGTAACGTATTTTAATACTATAAATTAAATAAATGTTTAAAAAAAAGATTATTAAGCATTTCTTTCTAGTAATATGTATAAGTTTATAAATAACAAAATTAAACTTTTTTCTTTATTACAAATATGGTTATAATATAAACTTAAGATATACGTAAACGTAAGAGAGATCTTAATATAAACTTAATATAAATTAGATACTGTTACGTCCGAGGTTCCGCATGCATGGAACCTGAGGGGGTGAACGTAACGCGAACCGAAACGCCGTATCGTCAGTCCCAGCTCC
>NW_017299356.1:130498-131549 GCF_001594075.2 Trachymyrmex cornetzi
TCTTTTTTTTTCTCCCCTTTTTTTTTTGCATTCCTCAGGTGGCAATCGGCCTTTTTAAGGGGTTGCTTTGCTAGATCTCTCAAACAATCTAAACCATTACTTAACCTAAATTTATTAACGTTTACATATATATATTTTTTCTTCCTTTAAAATATAAAATTTTTTTTTTTTATATATATTTTTTCTTAAATTACGTTAAATAAAAAGATTTTTTTTCCTCTTTTTTTTATTATTTTTTTTTTTGGTATATCCCGCATATCCGTCAGGCTAGGAATATAATGTTAAGATAACTACGTTAAAAAAAAATGCATTTGGTCTAATAGTATTTAAAGATGAAATAGTTATAAAGGTTATATAGCATTTACAAATCTACGTGTATGTATGGATATTAATATATTATGAATATAAACTGCAATAATGTAACAAAAGATATAGGGAATATTATATAATTTTACATAATTTTCATAATAGTATATATGTGAGGATATACAAAATAAGGAATATATAAAATGTCTTAATATAATTATCATAGGAATAAAGATGTAGGCTGATGTTATTACAGGATCCCAGGTATTGTTGGTACTGCTTTCGCGTCAGTATGTAAGGCACATCCCATTGAGATGAGTAGATCTTTCAAGCTGCTTGTTTCGTCCTCGCTCTCCCGCTTTAGTTCGAGCGTGATTATTGCGGCATAGTCTTCTATGGATTCGAGGATCTGCATCCATCCTTCTCTCCTCCCTAATAAGAGTCTGGTGAGAGCTCTACTATTGCGGGACCATCTTGATCTGGCCCCCACCGGGCGGAGGTGGGCCAGCCCGCAAGGGATGGCTTGCCAATTCAATTCTCGGAAGCGGTCCTCCAATATATACATATCGGTGACCGGGCGTCGGATGACACGGCCCCAGTCTCGTAGAGCCACAGTGACAGTGTCTTTCCCTTCAAGGTTGATTATCACTCCTCGTTACCAGGTCCTTCCTTCTTGTACGGTAACGTATGCATCCGGTAACGCATGGTCGGGGTTGAGAATTAATCCTCGCCCTCTTCGGGCCAT
>NW_017299357.1:0-521 GCF_001594075.2 Trachymyrmex cornetzi
TTTATGCACTATGCATTATGCTTTATGCAAAAGTCCGTGTCGCGGCCTTTAAGACCGCAGCACTCTTGCATAACGCATAGTGCATAAGCGAATTAACTAATCAGAATCTTTCCTTTCCCCTCATTCTATGGAAAAAAAGAATTTTGACTGGTTGATTCCTTTATGCACTATGCATTATGTGTTATTCAAGAGTGTGTGCTACGGCCTTTTTCTAGGGCCATTCCACACAAACTTGCATAGCCGCATAACCATATGCATAAAGAAAATTATCCAATCACATTTCTGTCATAAAGACAAACGTAAAATACAGGATGATTTTCTTTATGCACATGTTTATGCGGCTATGCAAGTTTGTGTGGAATGGCCCTTAAGGGCTTCATACATGAAATGCATAACAGAGCATAAGGATAACATAAGGCCGCTAAGGGGCTCCGTACAATAAAAGGAATAGGGAACACAGAACAGAGAGTAAGAATTTCAACCTATCAAAAATTATGTATTGTGGAATACATAGTTTCTGA
>NW_017299358.1:0-256 GCF_001594075.2 Trachymyrmex cornetzi
CAAATTTTTCTTCTAAACTTTTTTAACGCGACAATATCAACTTTCAATTTTAAGATGCATCTTACTTCTTTTCCGTTTTCGAGATATAACTATTAGAAAATATTTTTTCTTCTCTTCTGTAAAACATAGAGGAGGCCTTTTATATCGATATGACAATTACAGTTGAGATTTCCATTGTTATTATCGCTATAAAGTTAATAAAATTTATGTTTTTGACACAGAATGCATTTTCATTGTCGATCAGTGTCATTTTTCG
>NW_017299358.1:338-565 GCF_001594075.2 Trachymyrmex cornetzi
TACATGTCTACGCGATACATAGAATATATATATTTTATAAGAAATGTCGTTTTGGTAAAAAAGACGGAGGAACATTCAGTAGAGGGCCAGCACTCAATGCGCTGTTGCCGCTTGTAGTAAATAATTCCCCTCTTGCCGCGCACCGCGTGCCAAGCGCCTATAGCCGGCCTAACAATCTCGAGCGCTGGATGAATGAATCCTGCGCGGTTACGATGTTTAGTAATTAA
>NW_017299359.1:0-1566 GCF_001594075.2 Trachymyrmex cornetzi
GAGTACAGATATACAAGTATCACAAATGTATATGTTTTCAATTCCTGTAACTTAACCTTGTATGAACTACAGTGAAGCAAATGGTACATCAATTGCAACGGAATGAATTCTTAATAGTCTATGAATATATTTAAAAAAATAAAGAATGGGCCCCTCCATCGCCCATTCTCGTGAGAATGCAACCATATTTTCTTCGTCTCTCCGATTTTAACACGAGCTTCAATATTTATTTCGATGTACAAATATACTTTTTTGTTGTTTGCGAAGAGGAGAAAAATGTTCACATAGCCCCTCATAAAATTATATTAAAAGTTTTAATCATACTAGTTTTCCACATCACCCTAGAGGTATTAATATAGATGCGTTTTTTTTTTAAGTGGTTTCCCCAATAGGCCTATTCCACTAAGGCGTCGTCGTACAATACACGGAGTAAGAGTAAGAAATTGAATAATCACAGTCGATTATTCTTCTCACATTCGACTGTGATTGGTCAATTTATTACTCTTACTTCTTACTCCGTGTAATGTAGACAAGGCTTAAGACAGCCTTCACATACAGCGCCAGAGCAGCCGATGTTTCATTTCGGCGCTTACGGCAGCCCTTGTGCAATGCTACAACAGTCAATATAGTAATGCAGCGTTATAGGCATTCCACATAAACTTGCATACTCATAAAGAAAATCATCCTATCGTAATTTACATTTGTCTGTATGACAGTAATGTGATTGAATAATTTTCCTTATGCATATGAGTATGCAACTCTGCAAGTTTTTGTGGAATGGCCCCTAATGGCAACATTAATACTGCGACAGAGCAGCCGATGCTTTATTTCGGCGCTTACAGCAGCCCTTAACCTGGATCTACAATAGATGTTTTAAGCCTTAAGTCGTAAGAAATTAGGTCAAGTGGTCGAGTCGCTTTGACGAATTGCGTTGTCGAATTGAGTCGTCGAGTTGCGTAGTCGCGAAAGCAAGGGAGACTTGGATCGCGTAAGGTTAAGCGTTCAGAAAACTCGAGCAGTGTTCGATGCATTATAGGCAAACTAAATACTGTAGTACTTCACACACTAATTATACAGTCTACCATATACAATATAACTGTGTTGTGAGTCTGTCCTGCCCTTGTCCCTACACTTGCATACTCATAAGAAAATCATCCAATCGTAATTTACATTTGTCTGTATGACAGTAATGTGATTGAATAATTTTCCTTATGCATATGATTATGCAACTCTGCAAGTTTTTGTGGAATGGCCCCTAATGGCAACATTAATACTGCGACAGAGCAGCCGATGCTTTATTTCGGCGCTTACAGCAGCCCTTAACCTGGATCTACAATAGATGTTTTAAGCCTTAAGTCGTAAGAAATTGACCAATGACAGCCGAATCCGAGAAGAATAAACGACTGTGAGTCGCCCATTTCTTATGGCCTAAGGCTTAAGACCCCAGGTAAGGTTTGACGACTCTCACCCGATGTTGAATGTTGGGCCGACGTTGGCGAATTCACGGCAAACCAACAGTCATTAATCGAACATGGTGCGACGTCGGCCCGACGTACATTAGCCGAC
>NW_017299360.1:0-533 GCF_001594075.2 Trachymyrmex cornetzi
GTAGATGACAAACAATAGTTAAAATTTTTTTGTGCATTTGTCAGATGACCATTATCTCTAAAAAGTACCATAACATGTGGATGGATACCATACGCAGCATCTCCAATAATATGAGAATTATCAGGAAAATAGGTTTCAGGTAATTGAAGAAAATCTGCCACTGGTGAATTTCGAAAAACTCTTGCATCGTGCACAGATCCTACATGCCCGGCATAACAATGGGTAAATAATCCACGCGACTCACAAACAACTTGTACATTCATTGAATGAAAACCTTTCCTATTTATATATGAGTCTGGATCTTCTTTTGGAGCACGAATCTTAATGTGAGTGCCATCAATAGCACCTATCACATTTGGAAAACCACAAACTTGTTCAAATTCCCTCATTACACAAACTGCGCGTCGAATATATAATGGGTAAATATATAATATTTACCGCCGAATATATAATATATAATGGGTAAATAGTCCACGCGACTCACAAACAACTTGTACATTCATTGAATGAAAACCTTTCCTATTTATATATGA
>NW_017299361.1:0-461 GCF_001594075.2 Trachymyrmex cornetzi
TAAATTAAAATGGCATTGGGAATAAAGGAAAAAGTGCTATTACATTACACGTGTATACATGTACCATTTCAAATACATGTTTGCATCCGAAGATGTATTTATGTCACAGTCAGAGTGTACATTTAGTAAAAATATACTTATTGTAACTTGCTGTTAGTCAATGTATGCATTGATCAATAAGTGTATACATTTACTAAAACACTTTGAATATGATATACTTATATACATTTCATGGACGTACAGCGAAAATTATGCATATGGCTATTGAACTATTGACCATGTAATGTATGTTATATATGGTATATACTACATGGGCTGAAAAGTCCCGGGATTTTTAATGAAAACAAGCGTTTTTTGGGCAAAGTTATATTTATTCCTCAATATAGTTGCCTTCGAGGGCGATACACTTGGTATAGCGATTTTCCAACATTTCGATGCCCTCTCTGTAGTACGAAACGTCC
>NW_017299362.1:0-631 GCF_001594075.2 Trachymyrmex cornetzi
ATGGATTTCACACTGATCACCGCTCGTTTCGTCGCTATTTCCCGCGGCACCTCAAAGTAACATTTCCGCGCACATGGGATTTAGTTTGTTCACATTCACTATCAAATTGAGGATTCGCAACAGCGCCCACCCACTGTCGCGTTCCTGAAACTCTTCCAGCGACGCTAATGTGGGCTCGACGCCGCGCGTCACGTACCACTCGCGCATATCGGTGTACCGATAAATCTCACTGTTCTTAGTAATTATACTCTTATTGTCGCGTTTGTCTTTTGTCGCGAACTCGCCGTTGAACGCTGTGTTCACCTTTACACTACCGTGTCTTTCCACAGCGTCCCGCACTCGCTCTAGCACTATATCACCAGCGTCTTCGAGAAATCGGCGAGGCTCGATATGATTATAGTTTATCACCGCACCTGTCGCTATACGACTCTCGAACGCGGCTTCGATCTCTCGCCATACGAGAGATCTATCGTTGTCACTCGCGTGCCCTCCACCACTCGTGTGCCCACCACCAACGTGCATGAAACGTCGCTCTAATTGCGACTTTGCACCCGCGAGTCGCGCGATTCTCGCCACCGCGGATTGTCTCTGTCCGACGGCGAGGCGCGGACGCTTGGTACGGCACAGTTCT
>NW_017299363.1:0-518 GCF_001594075.2 Trachymyrmex cornetzi
TTGTGCCAGATACAGACAACAACGAGCGAAACAAATCATGGGCCAACTCCCTCCGGAACGGTTTATACCATCTCGGCCGTTTCTCAATTCAGGCATTGATTATGCTGGACCCTTTCATCTTAGAAACTGGAAAGGGAGAAACTCTCGTACATATAAAGCCTGGATCGCTCTGTTTATTTGTATGTCCACATCTGCAGTTCACATCGAACTAGTTACTGATTGTTCTACAGAAGCCTTCCTCGCAGCTTATAAACGGTTTATCTCAAGAAGAGGGATCAGTGCAACATTAATGAGCGACTGCGGATCAAATCTAAAAGGAGCTGACAATGAGCTTCAGAAATTATTGTCAGCTTCATCTGACGAATTAGGAGAATTAGCCTCCCTTTTAGCTAATGACAGAACTACATGGAGGTTCGGCCCTCCATCGGCGCCACGCTTCGGTGACGGGTGGGAGTCTGGAGTTCGATCGGTTGAACACCACCTAAGAAGAGTTGTAGGAGATCAGTTACTCACATATG
>NW_017299364.1:0-3022 GCF_001594075.2 Trachymyrmex cornetzi
AAAGAATGACGTATGACATTATTCTAGGAATAGATTTCCTCACAAAGGCGAAAGTATGGGTGAGATGTGGAGCGAAGCTCGAATTGATTTTTGACGTGCGAGAGGATAACAGCACGTGCGTAGCGATGATAAGTGTGGAGCGGGCAGAGGCTCGATTGGAAGAAATTATTAAGGCGAGAAACGAAATGTTTGACGGAAGGACAGGATGCGTGGAGCATTACGCGCATCGAATTGAAATTACGACGGAAGCACCGTATAGAAAGCGTACGTATCCGATAGCGGATAAGCATAAAGGAGCAGTAGCGAGTTATATAAGACAGTTGGAAGAAGAAGAAATAGTAACGAAACAGGCAACGCAATATATAAATCCACTAGTAGTAGTTATGAAAAGAAACGAAAATATTAGAATGTGCTTAGACGCACGGGAATTAAATAAGAGAATGACGAACGATCACGCGCAGCCACCAACGATAGACGAAGTATTCAAACGAATAGGAAGAAAGAAATATTTTACGACATTAGATGTAGCCAATGCATTTTGGCAAATACCATTGGAGGAAGATTCCAGAAAATATACAGGATTTTTGTTCGAAGGACAGTCATATGTGTTCAATCGAATGCCATTTGGACTCAAAACGGCAGGAGCATCGTTTACCAGAGCGATGAATCTAGCTTTGGACGACCAATATTTAGATAGAGTTATCGTTTATTTGGATGACGTATTAATTGCATCCGAAACACTAGAAGAGCACCTCAATGATATTGAACATGTGTTGGAGAGACTGCATAGAGCAGGATTTAAATTGAATAGAGAGAAATGTGAATTTATGAAAGAAGAAATTACGTTCCTGGGACATACTTTTAACGATATTAAAGTAGAAATTAACGAGGAAACGAAGGAAGCGATTAAAAGATTTGAGACACCGACGACAAAGAGACAAGTCCAAGCATTTCTAGGATTGGTGAACTGGGACAGAAGATTTATAGACAATTTAGCTAGATGCACGAGACCATTGGAAAGATTGCTGAGAAAAGAGGTGAAATTTACATGGAACGATACGGAGCAAAGAGCTTTCGAAAATATAAAGCAGGCATTTGAACGAGCGGATGATTTATATATCATACAGCGAGGAGTGAAATTTGGCATGTACGTAGACGCGTCGAGAGAAGGGCTTGGTGCGAGACTGTACCAGTACCGTGAAAACGACAATAGAGAGTATACCGTAGCATACGCGAGTCGAAGCGTAAAAGGAGCGGAATTGAATTATACGATAACTGAATTGGAATGCTTAGCAATCGTGTGGGCATTGAGAAAATGGCATACGATGTTGTTGGGACGACACGTGCGCGTCCATACAGATCATAGAGCACTGAAATTTTTAGAAACGTGCGTAACGAACAACGTGAGGATAGCGAGATGGTTTACGTTTATGCAGGAATTCGAACTGGAAATTATCCACATAGAGGGAAAGTTGAATATGCAGGCGGATGCATTGTCGAGATTGACAACAGGAGCCAATAGAACGAATAGATCTGGCGCGAACGTAGCAATGATACGAGATATAGAAGATGGAATCAATACGGAAGAATGGATACCGGTCATTAGACAAGCGCAAGAGAGAGACGGACGATTGATGGAAGCAGCGAGGGAATATCCTCGAAGAGTTTATATTAGAGATGGTTTGTATCGCGTGAAAAATGATCAACAGCCAGGTGACAGAGTAGCGTTACCGAGACAGATAACATGGAGAATAACGCAACAGATCCATAGATTTTTATTACATTTCGGAACGGATAAGATGATTAGCTTTATAAATAAGTATTTCTACGCATTCAATGTAGCGAAAATAGCGAGAGACGTGGTAGCGTCGTGTCACGTATGCATGTCGACTAAATATTATACGAGAGCGACGGAAGGTCAACAGTACTATGAATTGCCGGAAGGACCAAGAGTAAAGATATCGATAGATATATTCGGACCGTTACCGAAAACCCGAGACGGGGAAAAATATATTTTAGTCGCCATGGATCATTTCAGCAAGTACACAAAATTATATCCGATGCAGAATCAAAAGTTAGAAACGATTATCGAAGTATTGTGGGAAAGATATTTTCCGGAGGTAGGAATACCGGAGATCGTATTGACGGATAACGGGGGACAATTTAATACTCCCAGATGGACTCAGTTTGCAGAGGAAGGCGGCTTTGGAATCGTAAAGACAGCGCCGTACAACCCGCAATCGAATCCTGTGGAAAGAGTAATGAGAGAGATTGGACGGGTGATTCGGACTTACGCGAGCGATAGACATACCACGTGGAGTCGAATTATCCCGAGATTAGAAACAACAATAAACGCTACGGAACATGCGAGCACTAGATACGCACCGGATGTTTTACACGAGGATAGAGAAATTCAATTGAACATTCATCCAGATTTGAGATCGAACGAGAGAAGCGAAACTACGCGAGAGGAAAGAATCGAAAGAGCGAGAGAGAATTTGAGACTGGCGGCCAACAAGAGGCGAAGACAATTCGAAAAGAAAACGATAGCACCGCAATTTCGCATAGGAGAAATGGTATGGTGCAAACAACATCGCAGATCAGACGCGAATAGAAGATTGACGAGAAAAATTCATCTAGTGTACAGAGGTCCATACAGAATAAGAAATATAGTTAGAATGAACGCGTACGAGATAGAAGATATGAACGGAACATTTATTGGTGTATTCAATTCGAGGCAATTGAGACCGCATAGACATGCGAGATTTAGAGATTTATACGAACGTGAACCGAGAATAGCATCGGTACAATTAAATTTAATTGACTTGACGAATGAAGAGGACGACGAACCACAACCAGGTACGAGCAGAATGCAGAATGAGCGATCGAAAGGGACGGAAGAAATCCCCGAGAGACGATTAAAAAAGCGAAAAACTAGGAATACGCACAACGAATGGATAAATAGATGGACGATAGACACGAAGAAACGTCAAAGAGGAAGACCAAGAAAAAAGACATATGG
>NW_017299364.1:3109-3699 GCF_001594075.2 Trachymyrmex cornetzi
GGATAATTTGACAGCAGTCAATAATCGAAGAGAGAGTGACGAAGCCAGCGTCGATACTGCAGCGATGAATGAATCTGAAAATAATAATTCAATTAGTCAAAGTAAAGACAAAGAGATACTTACCAATGAGCGAAGAGAGGTACCATATGTTGCAAGAAAAAGGATGACATCGTTAAGGAGGAATCCCTGGAGCCGCATCACCATGGAACGAGATCTGAAAATAAGAAGAGTTAATCGTGAGAAATTAAGAAAGAATCGTATACTTACCAGCGACGAGGAAGAAAGTTCGGTAGAATTAAGGATAACGAAGGAAATAGAAGATATAGAAAGGATACAACGGAAAGTAAGAAGAGAGCCAATAGAAAGCAAGATAGCGAAGACCGCGAGTGAAAGCGGGAGCGAGCGAGAAAAATTGTATGAGAAAAGTAAGAACGAGATACCGAGAAGGGCCGCGAGGCGAGAGCGATTCCAGGAAAATGTAAGGAAGGGACCGCGGGCGAAAAAAACGTACGCCGCGAGCTCGGAATATAATACCACCGAACCCACCGCGCGGAGCGGGGAAGCTAGAGCGAAGGTATCGAAGGTGACAC
>NW_017299365.1:0-922 GCF_001594075.2 Trachymyrmex cornetzi
AGGGTATCCTGAGAGAAACCAAGAGAGCTTTGACCACGAGACATTAAATCGTTTATTAGAATCAGATCCGAGAAAAAATTTTTAGTCGCAGAAATATTCAGTAGATTTGATAAATTTTAGCTACAGAAATATTAATATTTCTATTCGAATTTTTCATTTATTTGTAATTTAATTTTCTATTCCGATTTCGAGAAATTTCAGAGATTTTTATGACGGTTCAATTTTTATGTTGGACTGTCCTTCCATTGAATATAACAACGAATGAAGCGAATTTAACACATTGAATATTTTAATAAGATCTGTCACAAAAACAAGACCTTTTTGCAAGCAAGCCGTTTGTTTCTCTTTTTTTTTGTAACTTTTCTTAACAGTCTTATCGATGTGCATTGTTTCTCACTATCGATAAGGCGAATTAGCGAATGATTTTCTTACTCGATTAGTCTTTGTATTTTGACAATAAAGTCTTTTTCTAGGGTCCTAGAAATAGCGCGGGACTTGCGTAACGTTCTTCTTTTTACTATAGATAGCTTACTCGACAGGACGACGAAGACGAAGTTGGGGGTCGTATAACTCTAGATAAATGTTTTTATGTACTGTGCGTGTCTGACTGACTGCGTCGATTGCTTGATGGTGCGAGTAATAATGGCACGTGTAAGACATTCTAACTGTTTATAGCGGAGCATGTATTGCGGCGTTAAGAATAATTCCTTGTATATGCTGTGCGAGGTCCTCTATAGGACGACCAGGTAGCTGTAAGCAGCTTTTAAAGAAATAACTCTAGTTTACCACACCTTGTTTATTATACTTGTTCCCTTCGTGTTAGGTTTAATGAACGCTTCGATATGTTTCTCTTGCTCTAATGAAAAAAATTCTGTATTTCATAATATTTTTAAGAATTTTGCATAAAATATTTTTAAGAATT
>NW_017299366.1:0-875 GCF_001594075.2 Trachymyrmex cornetzi
TAGGTCTAGGAACACAATTTGTGTCATCGTGTGCACGAAAATATCTATAGTGAATTTACAATTAGAAAGCACCTCTTGATCATTCAAAGTTTATACAAAAATTGAAATTTTTATCATTTAAAAAAATGCAATTTACTTTATTAACTATAAAGATTGGTATATTTTTTTAACTTTAATTTTGCAGACTGTTTCGCCTATACAACTTAACCTTTAATCTTAAAACAATAATTTATTTTATATTGCATTTTTTTTATTTAGGAGAAGAAGCAAAAATTCAAATTATTGCGAGACATATTTTCTAAAGAAAGGAGGAAAATGATAAATACACAACCTAGGTCTGGAGCTGGTGCTACTACTGAATATAAATCCCAATGGGATTTTTATACAGATTTACTTTTCTTAGTAGATCATATTGAGCCAAGAAAGTAAGTTCGTCTTTCTCTGTTCCTCAAACAAAAAAAATATATATACAGATTGTTTCATATTAACTGAATTCTCTCTTTAAGTATACATTTAGTTTTAAATTCATTTTACGTTGTAAAGTATTTTTTTATCTTAGGACTTACTCGAATATGTCATCGTCAAAATCATGTATGCAGAGTTTAGCACAAGCGGAATGTGATGAGAAAAAGAAAAATGAAATATATATTGTGCCAGAATTGAGCACAACAACAGTAAAAAATGATATAGTGTCTAATGTTCTCCAAAAGTTTCCTATAAATGTAGACATGGTGTCAGAAGCAATCAATTCATCTAATAGTTATGATACGTTGAGCGATTCACCATTAGATATAATTATCGGAGAATTAATAGAATCTCCAGATAAAAGAAAAAATGCTCTTTAATATTTATTTTAATTTAATTTATTTTTATTA
>NW_017299367.1:0-490 GCF_001594075.2 Trachymyrmex cornetzi
GGCGCCGGAGGTCGAGTGGAGGGGGTTTGTTTTGACGGCCCATAGCTGCCCACTTACTACTGATTCCTACTAAAGATTTCAAGACTAAAAAAGAACAAATCAGATAATTTACAATTCCTTCCATCAATGGAATATCTAATAAGTTCTGCTAATTTATTAATGATCTGTCTTATAAGGTTGTTGTTCATTATAGTATCAACAAACTTAAAAAATTTATTACAATACACAATGAACCTTTGCATAGATTTTCCAAAAGGAATGTGATTTACGAGATCTAATGCGATCGTGATTGCGATTCCTATATAGGCCAAACGGGAAAAAAAAACTAAAAACGAGATTAGCAGAACATCGTAACCATATATGTTGATTTACATCCACTCGTTCAGTTATCACAGAGCATAGGGTGTGTTGCAGTTATGACTTCGACTGGGATAATGTGAGAATTCTGGATACTGAGAGAAATTGTAATAAACGAACAATGTCGGGGATA
>NW_017299367.1:512-879 GCF_001594075.2 Trachymyrmex cornetzi
ATTCAAACTGACACTGAGGCATTAAATTATGGTTACATAGAAATTCTCAACAAGTTATAATATGTTTATTTTTATAATTGACCGACAGGCTTCTGTTATCCCATATATGCCATATCTCTTTTTGTTTTAACGGTTACTATGTGATTAACATCGGAACAAACATGACAGTCTTTTTTGGATCTTAAATTATTTTTAATCGCACATTGATAATCGTGAATCTTAAATTTGTTTAATGCATTGACGATGTTTGGATTCGCGTGTGATCATGTTGGAGGTGGGGTCAGTTTTTGCGCCATATTATTTTTAATAATATAAAATTAATCTCTATCTGTCCAAAAAATCTTGATACAAATAATATCTTGAGATC
>NW_017299367.1:1148-1402 GCF_001594075.2 Trachymyrmex cornetzi
TAACACCCAGTTAAATTTCGCTGTTATATTTTATTGTATTAATTAAAGAAGTCTATAATTTTGTATATTTCACTACTTGAATTATTCGGCGATAGATTTTAGATATTTATTTAAAGCAGAACAATCTACTAAAGTATCGAATGGATGAAAGGATTTGAGAAGAATTACATCATCTGCATAAATGAAAAGATAGGAGGACAGAGAAACGTTAGACAAATCAGAGACAAAAATATTAAAAGTAAAACTACGAGAAT
>NW_017299367.1:5674-7876 GCF_001594075.2 Trachymyrmex cornetzi
CTTCTTATTTATTTACGTGTTTTCTTTTTTATCTTCAAATTTGCTTCGAATTTTCTGAATTCTGACCATTCCTAGATCTACTTTACGTATCTCGCTTAATTAACACTTAATTACTTTTAAATTTCATTTGCATTATATAATATCCTAAACCATGACGTCCTTTAATTTTATAGAATTAAATAAATTTTTTAGAAAAAACATTTATAGAATAAAATAAAATTTTAATGCGAACAGAATGTAGATTATGTGCTAAATATATGAGAGAGTAGACGATTATGAATTCTAAATTCTCAGACTGCGCGTTCCACTTTTCTTCCTATTTTTAAAATCACAGAGTTTGGCCTAATAATTGCAAAAACTATCGGAACCTTCATGACCTAATCATGTTGTTCATCTGACGCAATTGCAAAATGTTAACTCCGTGGATACATCAAAACGCCGTAAATCCACGATTCTGATAGCAGTTATGGGCGACGGAAGACAAAACCTCCGCCATGGCCTTGCCGGTCTCCTGCACCATGCTTTTCAGGTAACCCGTGTCTTTTTGCAGCAGCATGTGAGGATGATCGAATTCCTGTGTACGATATATAAAAGTTCGTAGTTTAAGTGATAGTTTATATTGAGACTATTATAAATAAAAAAAAAATAAAGCATTTTCTTAACGTAAAAAAAAAGTATTAGTTATATAGTCCAAGGTTTTTAATTCTGTATCAACTAATAAGTGGCTTACTCAATAAAAACTCTAATGAAACAATACAAAAATGATCAAAGGGTAAATTCAAAGGATTCATACAATAAAATATTTATATAAATCCACGTATAATTTACTTACCAAAATTACCTTTTGAAAAAAAGTATAAAAAAACGCCAAGTGTGCATGTACCTCCCATAAAAAATTGTTACATGAACTAAAAAAAACCGTTACATAAATAATATAATTCAAGTGGTAATAATGTTAATTTTTTATTATAAATTACTCCTCAGTAGTGCGTATGCATAGATTAAAAAAAAATAAAATAAAATTTTCAAATTGCGCCAATTGCAAAACGAATATATATTTTCCCTGCAACATATAACATATACTATTGTATTTTGTAAATTGCGAAAAGAACATAAATTTTATTACAAAATATAACATTTAATTAACGAGACAAAGTGATAAGTACTTCTATCTTTCTTTTCAAGGGTCTTTTATATTTGCAATAGAATATAACAATTAATCTCAAAAAATTAAAGACGAAGCATCAGAAAATGAGAAAATTTTATTAAAATAACAAAATTATTTATGTAAAAAAACTTGGCGCGCTGCTAAACCTCAAAATATAATAAGTAAACGTTATATAAAAGAAATAAACGATGTTTACTGTTTAATTAACATTAATTAACATTAAAATTACAATCACAATTATAATACAATTAAGATTATAATTAATTTTAAATCTACTTTTAAATTTAACTTAAACCGCATGTCTTACAAATCTGAAATCATTATTCTATTCTTATACGCTTTTACGATATACAACGCGCACCATATAAATACTCATCCTATATTAAATCTAAGCCGCATGACCATCTAAATTTGCTCGCATATATGAACACGCTGTATTTTATTAATTTACCTCATACTCTTTCTTAAATATCTTCATTACTTTTCATATTTGGTATTTTTAATTATTTGCTCGTACATATATACACACACACACACACACACACACACGCACAGAGTATATTGTTACAGTTCACCTCATTTTCTTTCTTAAATATCTTCATTACTTTTCTAATTCGGTATTATTTGATGATCATCTTATTATATTTTGAGGTCTAGCAGCGCGCCAAGTTTTTTTACATAAAAAAATTTGTTACAAAATTTTTGTATAAAATATATCACAAGAATGATCGATAAATTCGTTACATTGATTTTCCACAAACACGGATTGGAGGAAAGATTTCGTCACCTGTTCGATTCGATGGGCCGCTCTAATCATAAAATTCGTAAGAAGACAAACTAAAGAAACATTGACTCTCCATCACATTACTGGCATCCATCACTAAGATACAATCGCTGTCCATAACAGTGTTGAGTCGATGAGCAATCGTTAGCACTGTATACTTCTCGAATTTTTTTCCTGATATTTGTCTGGATGAGTTCGTCTGTTCGCGGGTCCATTCGCGGTCGCCTCGTCCAGCACGAGTATTGGATTG
>NW_017299367.1:7895-8813 GCF_001594075.2 Trachymyrmex cornetzi
CGACTAATTGCCGATGGCCGACGCTGAGATTGGAACCGCCCTCATTGATGTGGACTTCCAAGTCCATCTCCGTCAACTCGACCTCCTCAAGAGCTCGCCATAGTGGTTCGTCCATATACGAGTCGAACGGATCGAGATTCTGTCTCAGGTTGCCGGAGAACAGAAACGGTTCCCGCGAGATGATGTTGATTTTAGTACGCAAATCGTGCAAGCCAATCTGGCGAGTATTGACTTTGTTGATCTTAATCAGACCATCCACATCGACCAGGTGGAAGAGCGCTTAAATTAGAGATGTCTTGTCGGCGCCGGTTCCGCCAACAATGCCGATTTTTTTTCGTAGAAAGATAACGAAACTGAGATTTTTAAGCACTGGAGGTTTTAATGGCGCATAATGCAGGAACGTGTTCTTGAATTCAATCAGGCCTTCTTGCGGCCATTCGGATTTAGGTTTCTTATCAGGGACACTCTTGAGAAGGGGTTCGCTGTCTATTTTGCTGGAAGGTATCGAAATAGGGAATGCGGTTTGAATTTAAAGAGACTGGAATGAAAGACTCCATATTTCTAGTTATTTATGAAACTTATATATAAATTTGAGTGCCTATATAGATAAAAAAAAAGTACGGAAACATCAATATTAAAAAAATCAAAAATTAAAGAATGTAAAAGACGTAAATAAAAGATCCATGATTTACAAATTCATCGCTCTAAGAACTAATGTTTCATGTGTGCACAGAATTTGAAGGTGTCAAATCAATAAGAATCTATAATATACTACAATATCAAGATATTCAAAGAAGAGGCGAGTACCTGACCTCAAGGATACGCTCCACTGAGGTCATATGATTCTCCATCTCGGCGCTTTGGCGCATGTCCCACTGAAACCACCGAATGAGATTGATACTCTGCGTGATCGCCCAC
>NW_017299367.1:12969-13862 GCF_001594075.2 Trachymyrmex cornetzi
ATATATATATAATGACATTAATGTTTAAATTAAATTCGGTAATTTTTGAATTTAACTCTTGAATTGTTATTGCCAGATTAATTTTTTGTGCAAAAACGCGTCATATAAAATTAATTTTATCAATTTCGTACGTGAGAGTGCTAAATTCAACAATTTCCCGAAAAATAAATATCCGTTACATTTTCAAGTAAAGGTAACAGTAACACGTTGCTTTTTAAAATGTATAACTTGTGACGGTAACACGTTATTTTTTTAAGGTAAAGTTCTCAACTCTGCTCACTAGTTACATAAATCGCATTATTATCTTCCGATAGAGAAGATAACTGCAGGCGATATGTATCCTCACGTCAACATGCAACGATTGCATGAAAGAATGGTGTAACAACATAGTGACGATGACATTGGTAATGACCAGAAAGGTGATGTAGATCATTACCTCGTTCGTCTCAGCCTTATACTTCGCGTTAAAATTATTAATGAAGTTTTGATGACCCAACTTTGCAAGATCGGTACTATTACGCATACTACGCTGCAGTTTGCACTAAAAAAGTTTCCGAGGTCTACTTTTCTAAGTACTTCTCGGAAGTAATAATTTTGTCGATGAATCAATGACAATTATAGTATATTTTAAAGTCAAGTAGCAAAATTCATTCAGTGACATATTTTGGAATACAATTTTCGTAGCTTTCTCTATACTTACGTCATTCTCATATTTCAATTGTATTATTAAAAAAGATTAACTGAACGACGGTTTTACAATGTACAATAAATGATTACTTGTAAAGGAATTTACACTAAAGAAAATCCGAACCAAGGATTGAAACGTTTGTGAATGATATGAATTATTAACCGATAACGAAGTCTATGCACACCAATCTTCCGTGTCGGCTCAT
>NW_017299367.1:17042-19016 GCF_001594075.2 Trachymyrmex cornetzi
TAGATAGCGCCTCAAGAGTTCTAACGATAGATATTAGCAATCGATGCTGTAAAGGCAACACACGCGCGTGCACACACACGCGCGTACACAAGAAGATCAGACATCATATCATGTTTATTCACGATATCATTAATTTTTCCAATGTCTTTTTTCATTCCAGTTGCCATTTTGGATCCGCCACATTGAATTTTTAAAAACGCCATACACTATCGAAAAATAGACATTTCAATGAAAATTTTAAGCCCTAATAAAGAATTTTATTTTAAAAATTGAAATTGGTAAAGGGCGGCCAATTTGACAGAGAATGCCCTATATACCCAGTAAACAGGCTGTGCACAATTTCGGAACATTTACATAGCATAGTGTATGTAAATGTTACAGAACAGCACAATGAACCAAAAACGTAGCAGGTATATCATTGACGTAAAATGGCTATAACTGTTATGTATGACCGTACTGTCACTATTTCGATGCATAATTAACATAACATTTACGTTGTATATATAATTTAAATAACATAAATTTTCATTCTCTGAAAACTTCGTAAATGTTACGTAACTGTGATAATGTTACGTTATTTATATATAAATGTTACGTGTACGTTTCTTTCTTTTACTGACTTTGTTACGCGAAATATAATTAACATATGCTTACATTTTGATCTGAAAATGATGTAACTTACAGAACAGTAGAGCATCGTTTCGTAATGATTACGTAAATGTTACGGAACGATGTTTATTGGGTACATTACAAATTTTGTGTTATGAATGCTCCAAGCAATTATAGAAATAAAATATTCAAGTTATTTTTATGGCGAACTGATATTTTATATTTTAAATGTGTTAGATTCCACAATATTCTACAAGAAATTCTAGAACATTGTTCGGCATTCAAATACTTTCTGAAATGTTATAATACGTGTTCCAAAGATTTTTTTTGCGCTGAACATCTACGATGTTATTGGCAGAACTTGCATAGTGCGTCAAGATTTTGTGTAAATTGGGATAAAATAATCAAAAAATAACATTTTTATTTTTTTTTAGTAAAACAATTAATATTAAGTGAAATGAGTTGAGAAGTATTTCAACACGAATGAGGGAGAAGAAAATTATTTTCAATCAAAGTAGATCTTGGTGTTTAATAATATTCGTATATACAAGTAACTATACAAATGCAATTACACAGATACCATTTTTACAATAAAATAAAAAATTGTTTTGAAATTATGTCTACGAAAACAGTCATAATTTGAGCAGAATTGAGAAGTAATGCGTTACTTGTAATGTCGTTATTTTTCTCGTTATTTTTTTTTAACAATCGTTACTTTTTTCTGTCTGTAACGTTATTTTTTATCGCGTTACTTTAATTTTTATTGGATTAGTTGGATTGAATCATATTTCGATTGCTGGCGCTAAAAGATGTTTCACTTTTGTGTCTCTAGAAGTGTACTTCTAGCTACCCAAGTTGTATCGTTGTTATAAGAAATGAGTAAAATACTCAAAAATTTTCAGCTTTTATTCAATCCACTTCTCGATCCCTTCCAAAAGAGTATAAAATGATGAAACGCTTGAATTGCTCGGATCCATCATTAATTTCCTTGCTAAATAAACTATAATTAATTTGACATTTGTTACGATTACAATTATTCACTGAAGCATTAATGCCAATGGCAAATTCAACAAATAATTCATAAATTGTTCAATCAAATAATTCACGATGTCTCATATTGATAAAGAACAATGCGGAATTCCATTTCAAGAGAACAGTAACTATTAATTTATATATCAATTATCATAAAGGATTCCTGTATCATGTGATATGCCGGCGGTAGCAATCTCATGGTTTGCCGCTCGATCTGAGACTCACTCGCACTTTGATCATCTCCTACTCTAATAAACACTCTGCCACTCTTTCAATCCTATGTCCTATCCATACTTCACGCTGAGGCGTCTCTCTCACTCTCCGCGCTCAGCA
>NW_017299367.1:21471-22789 GCF_001594075.2 Trachymyrmex cornetzi
TTAAAATAAGGTAATTATAATTTCTTTGTAAACCGTTTTTCAATTATCTCTTTCATGCCAGTGGCATTATATGTATCAATATACTACCACAACAAATTTTGTTTAAATATTCATTATTTGACAAAATCAGTCATAACAACGCTTCGTATATGGTACAGGATAGTTTGGCGTAACTTTTACTATAAGGAATACTATAAATTACTTGGCGAATGCTGGCTGTAGAATTCGTCTATACGGATACACTTTGCGTTTGTCGAACATAGCCAGCGTTAGGAGAGAAAAGGTTAAATTTAAAAGAATTAATTATAAATGAGATATTGAATACGTTCTATTATATATATAGAAAAAAGCCCCCTATTATGAGATAGGCGCCTAATATGAGATAGCGGCGTTTCTGCTAAACTAATAAACGCTATCTATTGGTTCCACCATTTATTGCTCTTGGATTGAAAACTATTTAGTAGAAAATTTATTATTAGAATATGCCTATAGTCATTGTAAAATAAGATTTTAGAATTTAGATGTTTTTCAGGTTACATTGAGATGAGCATTTTAACCTTGTTTATTATTTAATAAATAAATATTTGGAAATAAATTTTTCATGTGATGATGGAGTAAGGTCGTACTAATAGAAAAATATTGGATATATTGAATTGTTTGATTACTGAAGCTCAGATTTGATGATCGTAAAACCATAAGACGTGGAAATTGTAATATAACACCTAGGGTATTCCTAATATGAAATAACCCATGTCCCTATGTTATAGTGAAAATCGTTGCTAAAGTATAAATGTTATTGTATAATAATAAAAAAGACAACCGGAATGAACGTTGAATGCCTGTATATTTGCGATGCTTGATTCCAACTATCTGAAAACGAGTTCTACAGCATACTCATTTTTCACGCACGCAGACTGTGTTTGTTTGTATTTTAGAAACATTAAATAAAGTTTTTTAATTGCAATACTGACGTACTTTGCGCTTTACTATAGATTTTTCGGGGAATCTCATATTAGGAGCACAATTTTTTGACTTTGCGATTTGCTAACTTTTTACATTTCTCCAATTTTCGAAAAAAAAGGGATTTTAATCAAACTTTGCGTAACGTTATCTTAAAGCTAATTAAATTCCCTTCAAAATGTAAAATTATTATTTAAAATTCTGCCTATAGACTTCTAGCATTTACTCAAAATGAACTCGATATTTCATAATAGGGGCCTTTCCTCTATTTATTCTATTATATATGTACAGAGTAGGGCAGTAACTCTCTCCACTTAGAATATTTCCGCTATTTTAGAGATATGAAATGATATATTTA
>NW_017299367.1:22865-24678 GCF_001594075.2 Trachymyrmex cornetzi
TTTCAAGATCACCTCCACTTTTTTAAATGGAATGGTTTGCTTTTTTTACATAATATATATGATTCCTTTAATTATTCTGCATATAAAAGTATAAAGGTAGTGATATCAAAAAGTCAATAGTTCACGAGATATTTTGTACTTTATTCTGGCATATATTGACATAAAATATTAAATACTCGTAAACTATTAATTTTTTTTGTAATCCTTAATACTTTTATGAACAGAATAATGAGATGAATGAATTGATGGAAAGAACTCAGTGAGAAATGACAATGAAATCGATGTCGAATAGACGTCAATTTGATGATTTCGAAATCGAATCAACATCCATCCGATATCGATTCTATTGTCATTTCTCACTGGGAAATCACATAGCTGCTTATTTAAAAAATTTTCTTTTATACACACATATTTATTTTAAAGCAATTATGTGTTTTTCATCCGCCAATTCATTCATCTCATTATAATGTATATAAAAGTATGAAGGTTATAAAAAAATTAATAGTTTACGAATTAGTAAAAATTGTATGTTAACATTTGCCAGAATAAAGTACAAAATATCTCGTAAACTATTGATTTTTTGATACACTACTTTAATACTTTTATATGTAAAATAATTAAAGGAATCATATTTTGTAAAACAATCATTCAATTTCATTTAAAAAAGTGAAAGTGACCTTGAAATCTCCGAAGCACCTCCATCCATAGAAAAACTATTAATAGTATATTATATCCCCTTGATGTTGTACAAATTCAATAAATAAAATATTACATATCTCTAAAAATAGGGGAAATATTTAAAGTGAACAGAGTTGTTGATCCATCATGTATATATTGTATGTATATACATGTATATACGTTTATTATTTACTTTTATACTTTTATTTAAAATAAGACATACCCAGCAGATAAAATTATATCCATAGTAGAAATGTCCCAAGCCAAATCTTACCTCTCTCTGTTTTATTTGCAACATAAACTGCCAAATCTAATTGAAATAAATAATTTAATAAGCGTTAAATATATACTACCATTCTTGATAGTTCGGACACTTGCATAAATTTTATCAGATGGATGAGTAAATTTAAGACATTATTATAAAACGTCAATTATGTTACTTTGTCGCAGATATTAAAGAGCAACCCTATCCCTTACGATTAATGACATTTTTGTTACTTTTAGCTTCAATATGTGTCAAAATCAATCCATTTTTTAGTTACAAAGTAAAGCGTTTACATTAATGTATGAACGTAGTAAATAATAAATTAAATTTGAGTCCAATTTAATACATTTTCCAGAGTTAAGTTATGTAACAATGTTTTAACGACACACCCGGTAAAAAATTTTTCATGAATAAATATGTATAAATATGTATAAACATACATAAACGTTCATAAATATTCATATGAACATGTATAATTATATATGAAAAATGTCCATACATGTTCATACATCCTTCTTTCTTTTGTAAAATTATTTTCTAGTGTAGTAGAAATATTGTAATAATAGCAAGTGAAAACATAAAAAATAATTAAAGGAATAATTTTCGTATCGTTTGTTTTAGAAAAAATCAAGTTTGTAGAAATGTTGAAAAAAATTACTTACGTATAACCATATTACATAAACTAAAAAAAAAGTCAGTACAAAATAATATAGTTCAAGTTGTAATATATTGTTGATTTTTTATTATAAATTACCTCTCAATATAGTGCGTATATAAAAATAAAAATGAAATCAAATCTTTAAATTACGCCAATTGCAAAAAGAATATATAATTTCTTGCAACATATAACATATACTATTATATTTTGTA
>NW_017299367.1:27079-28445 GCF_001594075.2 Trachymyrmex cornetzi
ATAAATAGTTATTAATGCTTTTGTTCTGTTATCATATATACCTTATTATAAACAGTTTGACATATGTAGTATAATGCGAGATATAAAATAGTCATTAAAGCGAATTCAAAACAGAATAGTAAATAATCGATTACATAAGTAAATGTCCATATATTCCCACGTTCTCCAAACAAATGATACATTAATTGACAGAGACTTAAAGCTTTGTTAAAGTACCATACCATCTGTATTAACATTTGTACTTTGAATACTTTGTTTAGTTTGCGTGATATAAGGCATAGTTGTAGATGGACGTGCCTGTAAATAAATTGTAATTGTTATAATTATTCAAACCAAGAGACATACACGTATTACGTCCAACGGACCCACGCAGCCTTTTTTTCTCTTTCTCACTTTACGGAGACCTGGAGTTATCAACGCGTAAGACAGTTAAAAAGTAATAAAAACCTTTCTCACGAAATATTAAAAGCAAAGACTTCAGTATTTCCTCATTATAACGTCACATAAAATAAAGTTAAAATCGGTAAACGCAGGGAGCTAATGAGCATCGTCGATGACATCCTCCTTGGACAACGCTATTAAAAATGATAACTAACGTCAGTGGAAGCCCGATACATTGGCGCCTAAACATTTTTCTGACAGCTAAGTCGCGGACGATTCTCACGATACCGCAACCATAAAATATAAAAGTGACACGCGACGTCCAGGGGAGGTATTTGACGGGCCCGTGCAGACAGTCCACGTGCGCTCGTCTTAATCGATGCTCATTCATTTTCCCATAATTTAAAGAAGATAGTAAAATGAAGACATTGACACAAAACCTCCCCCACAATCTCGATCAATTCAGAAGCTAGAAAAGTGTCCCACCACCTAATTAGAACCCAACCAATCAAGGGAAAACCAATATATAAAACCTAACCGCAGTTCCGCGGCCCTCAGAGAGAATTTTTTTCGGAAGTTAACACAGAGACAGACAGGCGGAGACAGACAGACGGAGACAGACAGAATCTTTTCCCGGAGTCAACCCGCTAAATAACACATTTCTTTTCGAAATCAATCCGTTAAAGCCCAGAACTTAAAAGCAGTGCGGGAGAAAAATTGTCGCGTTACGTTCACTCCCTCAAGTTCCATCATCCATGCGTGCAGAGCCTTGGACGTAACACACGAGAAATACTAAGGAAATTATATTTTTAACGTAGTATTCGATATAGACTATAGTGTTTTATTACTTGCGGTACACAACGTGTAATTATTTCACCTAATTGATACTAATTATTCTTATATGAATATACATATATAAGATGTCTCATTTCAACTGTTGCATCAAAATATGTCAAAACGATAAGGAAAAGTGTATATCAGATAA
>NW_017299367.1:28630-29931 GCF_001594075.2 Trachymyrmex cornetzi
ACATCTGAAAGTTATGTGAATAAGATTTTTTTTGTTTAATAACATATTCATGTAGATTATTTATTTTAATGGTTATTATTATTAGTTTAAAAATTAAAAATTTTTTAATCTCTCTCTCTTAAAAAAGTTTACACTTCTCTTGTATAAGTACTTTAAATATTCAACAATAATGTTAAAACGCTCGTCTAACTTAAAACGAAAACGCAGATTCAAGGCTTTTTTCGAGCAATAATTTTATTCAATATTTAGTTCATCTTAATACTATGTTCAATTCTATTTAGTTGTACAAACCACGCAATTTATTACAACCATTCACAAACGTTTCAGCTTACAAAGCCTTCCTCAGTGTACTTTGCCCTAAATTCATACTGATTTATTTTTCAAATGAAATATCTAATAATTTGTAGTCAATTTCTTATTATAGTCCTATCAAAAATACATATTAACAATCATTCTTAGGATTAAACTTTCTATAAACTATAAGCAACTTTCAACAAAGGTTCTGTGTTTTTCGTCAAACCTCCAATGTCATGCTCCAATTTTTTTATATTATACAATTAGGTCGTCAAATATGAACTGGCCTCGTGGTTATTCAAACCGCATGTCTCAAAGAGAGTTCCATAAACACCATCACAATGCATCTTGTCTCGCACAATTAACTTAGCCGCAATTATCGTCATAAAAACTTGTTAGAATAGATAAAACGTTTAATGTACGGTCAACCACGTGTTAATCAAGACAAAAGCAGTACTATTCTCAAATTACATGAACAATCCGAAATGATCAACCAGAAATGTGTAAAAATGTCAAATGTTTAACGATTGAAACGATCTTCTAATTGTATGTGCTAGTCGTTCAACGACTGTAGAAACAATGACCTGGAGGTTTGACAAAAAACACAGAACCTTTGTTGAAAGTTGCTTATAGTTTATAGAAAGTTTAATCCTAAGAATGATTGTTAATATGTATTTTTGATAGGGCTATAATAAGAAATTGACTACAAATTATTAGATATTTCATTTGAAAAATAAATCAGTATGAGTTTAGGGTAAAGTACACTGAAGAAGGCTTTGTAAGCTGAAACGTTTGTAAATGGTAGTTATTAGATTCCTGATTTGTGAATGGTTGTAATAAATTGCGTGGTTTGTACAACCAAATAGAATTGAACATAGTATTAAGATAAACTAAATATTGAATAAAATTATTGCTCGAAAAAAGCCTTGAATCTGCGTTTTTGTTTTAAATATTCACATAAAATAATATATGCGAAGTTTTATTGAGATTCACTGATTATTGTTACA
>NW_017299368.1:0-1015 GCF_001594075.2 Trachymyrmex cornetzi
AATCGCATCAAGGTTTATATATGCGTATTTATATGTATATCTATAAAGGCAGTACATTTTGAGGTAATAAGCAACTTGTCATCTGATGGCTTTCTAGCAGCACTTCGACGTTTCGTCTCGAGGCAGGGGATACCAGAGCATATTTACTCGGACAATGGGACCAACCTTGTAGGCGCGAATAGTTAGCTAAAGGAGGTATACGTTTTACTTAATTCTGAAGACCACAAAAATCTAATAAATAAATATGCGAGCAAACATAGAATTGTTGGTAATTTTCTATATGTTGGCTCTTTGCCCTTTTTACTTTCAACTAATTTATTTATTATCGTAGAGCCTTATTACATTTTATAAACATAGAATCGTTTGGCATTTTATACCACCATTTGCTCCTCACTTCGGTGGGCTTTGGGAATCGACTGTTGAGCTCTTTAAACATCATTTTAGACGTGTGATCGGGGACTCCTTATTCACATTTGACGAGCTAAATACATTTACTATAGAAGTGGAGGGGATTTTGAACACCAGACATATTTGAGTCAAATTTTAGTCAAATTTTGCACAAACTTTGAATTAAATTTTACGCAGATTTGTGTTAAATTTTAAGCAATTTCTGAGTCCAATTCAAGTCAATTTTTGAGGCAAATTTTATGCAACCTTTGGGTCAAATTTTATGCAATTTTTGAATCAAATTAAACGCAACTTTTCTGTCAAATATTACGCAATTTTGAGTCAAATTTTAATAAATCTTTGAATCAAATTTAAGTCAAATTATTAATAAAATTCTTCGACAGACAGGGACCGTCAGTTAGACAGACGGAGACCGTCCGACGAATCGACAGACGGGCCCCGTCAGACGGCGACCGTCAGACGGACCGACACACGGGGACCGTCAAACAGACGGGCACTTTGAGGCCACTTAAAGGTGCGTTCACAATCGCAGCCGAAGTTGCCTCAGAGTGCCTACCGGGCACTTTGGGGCCACTTAAAGGTGCGTTCACAATCGCAACCGAAGTTG
>NW_017299369.1:0-260 GCF_001594075.2 Trachymyrmex cornetzi
AGAGACAATATGAAAAACGACAAACTATTGTAAGAAGGTTGAAATGGTAAAAACAGAAGGAAGTGATACATGAGAGTGGGAAAAATAAAATAGAGGGAGAAATGAAAGAGGAAAGAAAAGAAGGAAGGAAAACAGTTAAGAAGGAGAAAGAGATTGAATAATTTGAGAGTAAGAATCAGGTAATGATTCAGTATCGTTCATTTTATTTAGCCCTTGTTTCTGTCTTTTAATGTGAATCATTTCAGATACTAATCTCTTAT
>NW_017299369.1:303-644 GCF_001594075.2 Trachymyrmex cornetzi
TGGTCTAAATTGATACGATGATCGGTTATGACAGTAGGAGAACCAGTATTCCTTCTAATATCCGATTTATGTCCATGTAATCTCGTACTCAATTTTCTTTTGGTTTGACCAACCTAGCTCGCCTCACAATCATCGCAGGAAATTTTATATACAACGTTTTGGTTGGACAAAAATTCCAACTTGTCTTTCCCTCTCTTAATGAGGCTTTTTAATGTGTTAGGAATGGTAAAAGCTAGTTTACAATATGTTACGTCCAAACCCTTGGAAATTTTTTGATAGTTTGTGATCCTCTCGGAGAATAAAAGGAGCGGGAACGGTGAGGGTACTTGGAAGGACGGTCA
>NW_017299370.1:0-520 GCF_001594075.2 Trachymyrmex cornetzi
AAGTACATGGTTATTTTTCTGTCAACTGAGTTAAGTTAAAGTTAATTAAAATAAATAAAGAAATATTAAACTAATAATTAATTAAAAAGCGGGCAATTGAAAGCTTCAATAATTAGTGCACGGTAATTAGTGCAATTATATTTTCAAACATAATGTGTTTAACCTTTCACATAAGTATAACGACTGAACGTTTCAGCTCACTTCAAGCCATCTTCAGCTGTGTTGTTACATCGGTAAATCTTCCCCCTCGCGGGCTGCCACCTTGTCGTGGTGAGGGGGCTCCCCCGGTCACTTTGCGGTCCCGGGGGTCTAAGTGCAGCCTGTACGGACTTCCCCGTTAAATAGGAGGAGTCTGTACACTGGGTCCGGCACCCCAAGGGAGTCTCTCTCCTCGGATTTTATTGTGCCGGTAGGGGATGGCAACCTGATCTCAATGCCCGGTGGCACGGTGCCTTTAGGGGGAGGTCTACTCCCTGCTCGTGCAGGATGTGGGGTTTCGACCCCCACTGCGAGCGGGGTT
>NW_017299371.1:0-596 GCF_001594075.2 Trachymyrmex cornetzi
TTTGTAGGCATCCGCAATAAATACTGTGCGATTCATGATATGGCAGAGCGGAAAGGATGTGAAACGCGACCTCACAAATGTTAAAAATAAAAATTTTGCTCGCAAGACAATTCCGGAAAAATGGAGAGCGATGCAATTGCAGAAGGCTTTCAAAGTAGCTTCGAAATGCATGGGGTCATTTATAGATCACTTATCGCCGATGGCGACAGTAATGTATATAAGCGTATTGTAGACAGTAGACCATATAAGGAGCAGATGGTGAAGGTGGAAAAAATTGAATGCACCAATCATCTGCTTCGAAATTTAAAGAAGAAGCTGCTAAGCGTGGCTGAAATGACGCAACCAAGAACGCAAAGAAAGCGTGGTTTTGTCAAGGCCCGAAATATCGTAAAAAAAAATGTAGAAAGACTACGCAAAGAGGTAATAGAGGCATCTTCTGTACGTCAAAAAGAAATTCAACCTCCACATGAAAGGAATTACGAAAAGATATTTTTAACATTCCTAGCCACGTTTTCGGTGAGCACAAACGGTGTAAAGAACTCGGTCGAAAATGTGAAGATGACATAGGAACAAAGAACTATGTACCGTTGCTGTAA
>NW_017299372.1:0-289 GCF_001594075.2 Trachymyrmex cornetzi
TGTGTACTCGATTTTAACTTGCTCAGATTTTCTATTGCGGTTTTATAAAGGTTTTCTACTTCAAATTTATCGCCAGAATTCCTCGTATTCATTCCCGTCTCCTAAGATTGCACTTTAATTCCGGACGAGCCCCCAAAATTCATTGGTCTGTTACGTCCAACCCTTAATATTGGAGAGAGAGAGGAAGATGGAAAGGGTACGGAAGGACGGTTGACTCAATCTCACAGGTATACGCACGGAAGCGTACAGCTGTGAGTCGTTAGCACTTCTTTAAAGTCCCGGAATGTGG
>NW_017299372.1:486-757 GCF_001594075.2 Trachymyrmex cornetzi
AAGCTATTTATTTCTATACGGCTAAAGCTAATTTACATGATTAAACTAAGTCTAGTTACGATAAGCTTAAAATTTTATGTGTGCGTGTGTGTGTGTATTCTTGGTCGCGTGCGCGCTGAATAAAAAAAGGGGGGAAGGTGACATGCAGATGTAGACTTACTAGTGCTAAAGATTGGTTGTGGAATGAGTCGGTTCCCAATGAGGCTCAACGTCCACGCAAGAGCGCCTGAGGATAGCGGTTGGCGGGTGGGTGGTGATGTTTGAACCCCAG
>NW_017299373.1:0-1371 GCF_001594075.2 Trachymyrmex cornetzi
AGTGAAATTTACATTTAAAATGTAATAACTTTACGACTTGGAAACTTGAAAATTTTTTATTGCTCTTTAGCCCGGATTCTCATACAGACATCGAGCGCTGATTGGTGAAAAACGGATGAAGGGGATAAATTTTACAATTTTCACAAATTTTGCAAGCAGATCTAACATAACGATTCTGTGATTGGCGATCCGCTAATCCGCTTACGCGCGAACCGCTCCATGTGACTCCAGCTTAACATTTCAGTAGACGGCATCATAATAGCCGCAGCACAGACTCTTGCATAACGCAAGCATAGTGCATAAGGGAATCAACCAATCGAAATTCTTCTTTTCCATGGTATGGAAGAAAAGAGAAGATTCTGATTAGTTGATTCACTTATGCAATATGAGTTATGCGTTATGCAAAAGTCTGTGCTGTGGCCTTAACGATCAAAATAAATAACAATCTATATCGTTGATAACCAGTGATCCCAGATGGACTCGCTTTTTGGCGCATGCGCCGCACTGAGCTAGGGAATCCAGTAACATTCCAGTAATGCATGTACCGATGCATGTATAGGGTACGTTCCGAGTTGCGCATGAAACGCATAGACTGCATTACTGGTGCGTAACGCTTTGAAATCGTTCCGTTTAGTCAATGTGCATGAAGCGCTTTAGTTATTCGGAAAGATTTCCTATGCATTCCTGTGCGAGTTCAAGATGGACGCTATACAAGAAGTCAATAAACGATTTCCAGTAATTGTAATTTTTTCTTTAATACTTTTAAAGAAAAATGATGAAAGTTTCGATGATAGTTTCGAATCGAGCGATAGTGAAAATGAAGTCGAAGACATATTTCTAAGTGTGTTGTAAACGTTATTTTTTCTATTAATGGTAGATAAATCACGTGGAAAATAAATTGGAGTTGAAAAAATTACAGATTACGTCACTGTTTATTCGTTCACTGTTGTGATTGTCCGTTACTCGTTCCTGCTCGTTCCAAATTACAAATCATGCGCATAGACCGCATGAACGCATCAGACGCATCAACTGCCTCAAGTCGAAATAGAAGCAGTCAATGCGCTGGGAAGAGTGCTAAGAATACAGTACGGATAGTACAACCTAGGGAATTCTCGGCACTACCAAAGCGCTTCTGATGCGCGCATTAGTTAAATCGGAACGACTTTCTGTGCAGTCTGTGCGCTTCATGCGTAACTCGGAACGCACCCTAAGTCAGTCAATAAAAGGTTGCAACACTTTTTAAAAGTCTATGCGCTTCATGCGTAACTCGGAACGCACCCTAAGTCAGTCAATAAAAGGTTGCAACATTTTTTAATTCGATGGTTTTCGGAACGCGCAAAAATTCTAACAAAGCAGACCACTATCTCTGAA
>NW_017299374.1:0-877 GCF_001594075.2 Trachymyrmex cornetzi
GTTGTTAAAATTTAATTATCCTTTATTTTTTCATTAATATTAACTTTCAATCTCTATCTGTGTACGCATATGTGTATGTACATGCATACATATATTCGCACATAGAAGGATATCATTATGAACTATATAATACTATTGCTATTGATTCTTTGTATTAGGTATACAAGATGTTTCATTTTAATTGACACTAAAATATATAAAAAATGAGACATGGAATTGAAAAAGATTCCAGAAAAATATGATCCGAAGAGTTATAATAAAATTAATTTAAAAAAACTTTTTTTTTTATATTTTACTATTACTTGTCCCTCTACAGATCATACAATTTTTGTTTCTGAAACTTTTCAATCTCACGTCTCATTCTTGAGATATTTTAGTGAGTCAATTAAAATGAAACACCCTATATATATATACAGATACAAAGAATCAATTATAATATTTTTCTATATGTGTGTATAAAGTATATACACACATACACATATACACAGATAGAGATGGAAAGATAATACATACACAGTATAGAAAGATTGTACCTTATCGTTAGGGTAGAACGGGGTTTTTCCATTTCTCGCCATAATATTTATGTGTCTGAGCATATATATTGAACATTTATTTAAATGTTGTGCTTGTACTCTTAAGGAGCAATCATGATTGTACAATGTAGTTGTAAGCATGTCACTCTAAAGAGAAATTTGTCATTATAAATTTTCTTATTAAAATTTTTTATGTTTAAAGTTGAAACTGATGGAATAGCTCCCTACTCTAATAGTTTATTATTAAATTTTACTTTAACACATCTGTGATTTTATTATAATAATTTATATGAACAACGTTATTACTCAAAGAATTTTTATTTGAGATTGAGAGCACATATTTT
>NW_017299375.1:0-447 GCF_001594075.2 Trachymyrmex cornetzi
AGTAATTGGCGTTGATGAAACTGGCCCAAATGGTAATTCTTTACGAAAAGCACACACTCTTAGAGCTTTTTTTACCTTTTTTTAAAAAGGTATAAAATGTAACTGTACTTCATATTTACTATGTCTGTTTATGTAATAATAAAATTAAACTGTATGTATACATACACACACATTATACGATACACATAAAATTCTAATATTATGTATAAATAGATATATAGAATATCTGCATGAATATTTCAGCATGTCAACAATAAATATCCTAATAAGGTAAGAATATATAAATCGGACTCTCAATCTTCATATATAAAAAACGGTCTCACAATTCGTGCTAATGAGAGTCAACCGCTGTTGTCCAGGCTAAAAGTAAAAATTGTAGATGTGCTAAAGATGTTATTAGTCTTCCTTCTTTAATGTCATGAGGTTACATAGTATCGAACGTTTCAA
>NW_017299376.1:0-748 GCF_001594075.2 Trachymyrmex cornetzi
GGCAAAGGAAATGTGTATGTGGAAATGAGAGTCTGTGACGATTGGAAAGAAGGTATCATGTATGATGTCTTGTATGTCTCGAAATTGTATGGAAATTTGTTTTCGGTAAAAACGGCCGCGAAGAAGGGTGTAGATTTTTCGATTTCGAATAATGGGAAGACGTGTGCACTGACGCGTGAAGGTCGCCTTGTCGCGGTAGGACTTGAATACAGAGAATTGTACAGGCTTGACTCGCGTGTTTTTTTCGAGAAACTTGCATATGTGGCTACGAAAGTTGATTCGCTGCAACTGTGGCATGAACGGCTCGCGCATCAGAATAAACGCCATGTACAAACTTTTTTAAAAAATCGCGGAATTGAGGTTCAAGTCGACAAAGAATTCTGTAATGCGTGCGTGTTTGGAAAACTACATCGCTCGAGTTTCGGCAAAAAAGGAGATCGAGTGACTCAACCGCGCGATCGAGTGTATTCGGATGTTTGTGGTCCAATGGAAGTCGAGTCACTCGGTCGTAAGCGCTATTTTATCACGTTCAAAGACGAATTCACCGGATTTCGAAAAGTAGAATTCTTGCGTGAAAAATCGGAGGTGCACGATCGTTTGAAAGAATATTGTAACGAGGTAAAAAATCAATTCGGTCACGACATAAAAGAACTTATAACGGATGGCGGTGGCGAATACGTAAACAAAGAGACTATTAATTTTTTGAAAAAGCGAGGTATAAGACACACTGTCACGGCTCCGCATACTC
>NW_017299376.1:5346-5604 GCF_001594075.2 Trachymyrmex cornetzi
CTGTAGCTCTTACTCACTCTAACGCGCTCGTTAGAGTGAGTAGGAGCTATGGTTAGAAGAAGTAGGAGCATGTTGGAGCAAGCGACACGAACAAATGTCTTATCTCTTCGTGATATACTTCTATCTCTACTTAATTGTGATGAAAGTAAAATATCGTTCTTATTATCTCCGTGATATACTTCAATCTCTGTGTTTCTACTTAATTAACTGTGATGAAAATAATCTTCTGTCTATAATTTGAGACTACATAAGGCGATA
>NW_017299377.1:0-684 GCF_001594075.2 Trachymyrmex cornetzi
AGCAAAACGTTGTTTGGTACCATGGATGCTGACGACGCAAAACAAATATACGAGCAATTACAACTACTCGAAGGAAAGGAACAAATGCTACAACACGTCGCGAAGAATCAACTAAAAATTATAAACGCAACCATTGGTCACATTGATCATTTGAGGAAAGCAGTAGCATACAACGAGAATTTACTCGCAAATATCACTACCAAAATGGAGTTACAGCTGGACAAGTATACACAGAGAGAGGACTTGGATGAATACTTCCAAATTGTCCTTGCCATTTTGACTGACCTACTGACTGACGTAGATAAGACCGAAGATTATTTAGTAACCGCGCAACATGGAATCATACGTACAAATTATTTACCTTTAGAACATATTGTAAAGGAATTAAGAGAAGTCGCGTCACAGCTTACAAAAGGATTACATTTTCCTACCAAATAAAGTTAGAAAATTGGCACGCGATCCAAAAACATATGTTAATAAATGCTTTCGTTATGGATAATGACATATTTACAATCTTAAAGTTCCCAATAATCGCGTGTCCTACATATAAAATAATAAGAGTAACATCGTTACGTATATGAACAATTAAATGTATTTAAGTTTATTAAGGTAGTTCATTCTATAATAGCATTGGATAGAGAAAACAATCATTATACGTTGTTAAACGAAAACGAATTAAAAGAA
>NW_017299378.1:0-14936 GCF_001594075.2 Trachymyrmex cornetzi
TAACGGCAATGGTAGCATATGCTATAGGTACTCGCGGCACGTATTATATCGTTTGCTATATTGTGTGCTCGCGTTCGCTTGGTAGACGGCCGGAGTGCTGTAGTTACAATAAAAAATAGCGCGCCGGACGTTACAATTATGTACATTTGTTTTTATTGTGTAAATATATCTTATTTTATATTGGAAATTATAGCAGGATATTTTGAATATTTTCTGTAATTATCCAAATTTTAGTAATTTACGTAACATAAAAGAAATTTTTCGCGTATTGTTGTTAAATGTATAATAATATATAGTGCGAAATATATTGTCATATTATCGTTCTTGTAGCTACACATATACACTTTGTAATTGTACTTCCACAATCTGCTTAGTTCCAAACCAAGAAATTATTTTTATTTGCATATTGCAAATTTACAAATGTGTGGACGTTTACAACTATTATAGTGGATCTCAAAATTATCCAGCATAATAGTTATAATTTTACACAATTTTTTACAATGCGCTTGAGATTAAAGAAGCCTCTAGGCTCGTCCGCTATGATTGTTGGTCGTCGATTTAAAAAAAAGTAACGAAAAGTTACTTTCTTAAGTAACGGTAACTGTAACGAGTTACTTTTAAAAATCGGTAACTAGTAACGGTAACTTGTTACTTTTCCTACTCGGTAACGAGTAACTGTAACTTGTTACTTTTAAAAAGTAACTTTCCATTCCCTGTTAATATCTCAGTTCGCAGGACAGAACGACATTTTTTCACATTATCAAATTTTTATTTTTACGCGAAAACGCATCGATTCAGTGTATTTTTATCAAAATGTGAGGTGAACGAGGTTCCTTAACATTTACCAATTTTGCTCAAGTCCACTTCGAACACGTCTTGGCCAAGACCGCCTTATTTCTTATATATGTATATATGTCAAATAAGATGTCTTATAATGACTATGAATTCGTAACTAAGAAGATAGTCTTAAGTCTATACTTATTTTAAACAAGATGTGTTTATGAATCATGTCGAGACCGTTCAAGACGTTTTGAAATAAGATCGTCTTCGATAAGCTTTAACTTGAGATTTTACTCAAGTACCGTCTTATTTTTCGACTATGAATCTAGAAGACAAGGCGGTCTTAACGAATAAGTTCTGACCATAGACATATAAGATAGACCCAGCATCTATAGTACATGTTGGGGTTTGGCAGAACGGTGCGAGAGGCAAAATATCGGGGCAACCTGTCCTTCTCTGCGCGCGCATCTTGACAATCTTGACAAAATCAAAATGGCTGACTACGTTAGGATCGTGATCGTCTGCATTCTTTGCCCATTTTTATAATTGTGTTAATTTGCGTCACTAGTATGAATAATTGTGTTTATTCGCGTTTCTTGAAAAATTACGAAAAATTTACGAAAAATTTTTAATATTTACATATTTATAATGGGTGCTTTCCATTTGATGACACAAGTCGACACAGGTGTTGTTCTATCTTTGTCACTCTCTGAATGTCAACAAGGATAGAACGACGCTTGTGTCGACTTGTGTCATCAAATGGAAAGCACCCATTATAAATATGTAAATATTAAAAATTTTTCGTAATTAATCGAATATTTGCATTATCAGAGGAGGACTTAAACAAATTGGAAAGCACCCAATTGTTATTTCTTTACTAACTGAGCTGTCAAACTTAAAAAAAATGACATTTATACGTATTGCTACACGTGCAAATAAATTCTGACAAAATGAGCAATTGTGTTTAAAAATAAAATTTTATTGTAATCCCAAACAAATGTATTAATGAAAGAATTTTATTTGTAGTTATGAAATTAATGATAACTTTGATAGATGTAACTTTGCCAAGTTATATTCCCATTATTTTTAATTTTTTATTTTGAAAATACTGTAAATATAACAAATATAAAAGTAAGGAATCTTATAAGTATATAAAAATATTATTTTTTCTGTACATTGTAAGATTAGGTTTATCACGATAGCAGTAATGGGATAGATAAGGATCAAATATATAAGAATAGATATTACAATAAAAATAAGCAATTTAATTTCTTTTAGTAACTTAGTAATATATATTTACATAACTACTATAATTTTCGTATACTTATATATACATATATGTATATATCTATTACATTGTTGTATTATAATACTATTATAAATATATGTGTATGTTTTATATATGTATATGTTTGTTACTTTATTGATTTTTAAACAATATAAGTTTTGTGTACATTGACCTTATTCTGACGATGGTGTCTTTTTTTGATGCACTTTTATGATGAAGGCGAAGGTTGAAATACTTTGTAAGAATAATTTCAAGCAATTGCTTTCTATGATCAGCCATAGGACTTTGGTCGTATAAATGAGTTTCGTTTTTGAAAACATCAGAAGGAATTGTAGCGATTGTTTCTAAAACTAATTTTGACATAATATTCTTTGTAGTTAACACATTGTTATGTATCCTAAAAACTTTTTCAGCAATGAGACAAGTTTGAACAAGATTTTCCGATGCAGAAATCAAGCCACCTCTACATTTTCTTTTCTGCAAATGAGATAAAACTTTATCTTGGATTAAATAGGATGCGCATATTTCACATTTTATAATTTTAGTCACACTTCTAGCAATGAATCCAGCTATATAAGTGACCACATCTTGAACGTAATCGCTGTGCAACCACTCATTGTGATAAAGAGAGTAGTCATGATCACTTTTGTCAATAGAATATATGTCGTGTTCGTCGGTATCATCTTGCATCACATTATTTATATCCTTATGAGGAACTAATATTGCAGAAGATACATTTAAGACAACTGTTTCATCTAATACAATATTATTAGCAGATTTAGAGATATCTACTTCTGCATGAACTAATAAGCGTTTATAAGCTGACATGAATTGCTTAGCATTTGGATTGTTATTAAATCCTCCGCGGCTTCGCACTGCACTAAAAAAAGTTTCTAAATGATCTTGTGATAACTTATAAGTCAATAGATACTGAAAGTTATCATCCGAAAGCAATATTTTGCTAAGTCCTAATACGCTTTGCAAACACAGGAATAAACCAAAAAAACCAACTTTCAAGTTAGATTTCAATATAGGACCCTCAGCATCCTTCAATCCTTGTAAATAGTTGCAATGATTGTTTACTTGTTCACAAATTTCGTTGTAATTTTCTGCTGTTATGCATCGTGCAGATTGATTTTTGTTAAAACGATTTCGTTATTTAATAGATCAAAGATGTTATTTATCTCGAGACAAAATCTAGCCGTAGGTTTGCAACCTACAAAATCAGGTAACTTTAAATCTTGCTCACAGAATAGTAATGCATTTGCTACACTTGTACTACAGACTTGTGCTGCAAGTATAACTTTCATTTTTTCTTTTCGCCAGTTCAAATGGCGACGGCGAATTTTTGTTCCTGCATGAAGTTCTTCCTTCTCTTGTAAATCAACTAACAATTTAACATATTTCCAACATATAATTTGTCCGTCCTTATCCCACAAAATGTATTTATTATCGAAGGCGCCTCGAATGAGCTTAAGCATATGGCAGGCATCAAGAAGAACATATATTTTTTTTTTGGATTTCGGATGAATAAAATATGGTACTAACTGATTTACATCTTTCATTGACAAATTGGCTCCCATTTTATTCAACATGGAAATATTAGAAGTAGCTCCATCCACGGTAACGGAAACAATATGCACATTGGCTTCGTGTAATATTAATAAGCACTGTGTTAATAAGTTAGCCCTTTCTTTTCCTGACAACGAGTGGATAAGGTAATACGCAATTGGTATTTTATAATGACTATTTATACATGTTACCAAAAAGACCAATGCATATTGAGCTACTGGCAATGAATCATTAATGATTCCTGTCCCTAAATCCATATATCCGTAACATACTTTGCCTTCCCATATAATCTCTTGTTTTATAGACATTTTATCGATTACCAAATTAAAATATAAAGTTTTACCTTCAGAGCTAGCTTTATCAATTTTTAATTTCAAAGTATTTATGGCTTCTTTTGAAATACCAGGCAGTCCATTTACATTTTGATACCACTTTCTAATTGTTTCAGGATGCGGTAAGGAATTCATAAAAGTTTTTCTAACGTAACTGTATGCTCTAGCAGAATAGAAATGTAGAGTTGTAGCAAAAGTTCTGAGAACTTGTGGAAATTCTTCTCTGTTTTTCTTTAACTGTCTTTGAAAAATTGCTTTACTGGTCTCAGATATTGTAGCCTATGTGAAAAAATAAAATAGAGTTACTTTCAACCAAAAATAGGAAATACATCAATATTCGACGTTCCTGTCATAAATAAAGTAATATAATAGTAGTTGTATAACTGCCCCACTTAATTCCTCAATTAATTGTAATTGTGGCATTATTATCATTACATTGATGATATCATAACTTCCTAATTTCATTTTGGATTGTTGAGATTGGCTGATCGGCACACAGTAACGTGAAAGTACTAAAAAATGTATTTTAATATCCGTATAAAAATTATTATGCACCAAAGTCTACGCTCACTTCTTGACCGCATTTGGTTCTTCCATGGATTTATAAATATAGCTATTTATTTGTACTTATTATTTTAAATTTATATAAATATATATAGTAATTCTAACTTGCAATGTTAATATGCACTTACAGATAAAATCGGTGTAACTTCATCTGTTATCATTCTTTTACTAATCAAAGTAGTTGTGATACCTTCGAGATTATTGACTTTCTTTTTCAAACGATTGTTTTGCTTTTGTAGTATCGCAATTTTCTTGCGTAATGAATTAATATAAGACATGGCTATTTTCCAATTACGTAAAGCCCTTCGAGGTGATCTCAAATCACTTAAAGTACAATCGCCAACATATCTCGGATTTTCGCTGCGATACCATTTTTTCTTGGGAGTTTGAGAAATCTCGCTATATAATAACAACATTAAGTTAAATTATATATGAATAATTATATATAAATGATATATGTAGTAACTTTATATTATACTGTACCTATTGAGATTTTCTGTTTCCATTTCGTATCTATCCAATGTATTGACTGTAGTTGAGTCGTCGATTATAGGTATTTCCTTGTGAGTGCTTGTATCCATGGTAATATGTATGTTTTTCTCATTGTTATTATAAATATTATCATTATCAATTAATTTTGATTGTATCTTTAATGTGCTATTAATAGAAAAAAATATGTCATGATACTGAATATTATAGATTTATTCTTTTTAGCTAAACTTATATAGTTCATGTTTCCTTTGATGCTTTTAGATGTAAAAAGAAAAAGAGGAAAGATAAACCATATAAGACATTCAGTTAAAAAGGACAAGCTTTATATTTCTTGAAAATTAGATTTATGTAGTATATTAAACATAAAGAAAAATAATGGACTATGTGTTGCAACCTATTGGTCAATATATCAGCTATTTTATAATTATAATGTCTACTAGAAGCAAACATTACATTTAAAAAATAACGTGACGTACTGATCAATATGTTGGTGCAACATAAGATACATACTTGAAAAATCGTTTATCAAATATAGTTGGCACCGAACCTGGCTTCAAATACGTTCTTTGTTTCATTCCTCCCACACTATAATAAAAACATTCTTCTAAAAAATGCTGACTACATAAAACACTATTTCTAGTAGGGTCAACATTTTCTAATCCCATCGCCTTGATCCATGCTTGACGGATATTTTCCTTTTTTGGAAATCTTTAATTCAAAAGCGCATAACTTATTTTTATTACTTACATAAAATCAGTATGTGTTATACGTATTGTATAGGTTAAAATGTTTTACTTACGTGTGAAAGGATATTTTTTCCTGCCCACCAGGTTTCTTTTGATACCCACATGCGCTGCACATCTTCATGCTCAATTTTTCAAGAAACGCGAATAAACACAATTATTCGTACTAGTGACGCAAATTAACACAATTATAAAAATGGGCAAAGAATGCAGACGATCACGATCTTAGCGTAGTCAGCCATTTTGATTTTGTCAAGATTGTCAAGATGCGCGTGCAGAGAAGGACAGGTTGCCCCGATATTTTGCCTCTCGCACCGTTCTGCCAAACCCAGCATATACTATAGAAAAGCATACGGATGCTGGGTCTATCTTATATGTCTATGGTTCTGACTATGAATACGGCCCAAAATATCACTTTTCCACGCCTGTTAGTTCAGCCTTTTATCGTGGCGAAGCGCTGTAATAGAATCCTGTCGATATGTCGCATGTCGGTATTTAGCACGCTTATTACCATATGAGATACATATGAAATAAAAAACATAAAATATAATAATAGAAAATATAGCTAAAATATGAAAAAAAATGATTTAGGTAACATATACGACACTGTATTAATGTCACGATTTATTTTTGAAAATGATCAAAAAATTAAAATAATAAAATTGTTCTGCACTATTATCTCGAATATCTACAATTGAGATTTTGATTAAAATTTTCATAGAGCTTTGTTCTCCCATCTTAGACCACGATTGATAAACCATAATTGATAGACCATGATTAATAAATATTAACCATTATTTTCTAAATATATATATATACATATTTAGAAAATAATGATCAATATTTATGAATATTTATTATAATTATTTCCTTAAGAAAAAAATTATAAAATCTTTATTCAACACATATATTATTAAAATATACACTAAATAATTTTATCAGGCTTGTAAGAGTAAGTTAATATTTTTTTTTAAATTAAATTAAATTAATGCGAATGACTTAAAAAAATTAACAAATTTTTTGGACTGATGAAAATAAATTTGAGAAATCCTAATAAGCACGGAATGAAGATTACTTAATCTTGTGAAAATTTGAAAAAGACGACACTCCGGGATATCTACAGTAATAGTGAAGTACAGGATATTAGGACTTTTGAGCATAGCCATATTGAATTGCGATGTCAGAAGCAACAAATGACATGTTATTTTTGTTATATACATACCATTTGTAAATAAAGAGTGTGCTTATCCCCTTTGACAGCCAGTAAATAACTATAAAAAGTGATAAAAGGTACGTGTAAGTGAAAATAGGCTTATAACTTTTCACGTACCTCTTATAACCTCTATTAACTTTTTATGGTTATTTACTGATTGTCAGACGGGGATAAGCATATAGTTTTCGTCCATTACAATTATTTTTAAACAATCTTGTCATTTTGTTTTGCCCAAATTTTTATTTACAAATGACATATAACAAAAATTACGTGTCATTTCATAAAAATCACCATTTTTGAGGATGCTTTTAAAATTGTCGGCAAATTGCTGGTTGTTACTCAAAGTTGTCATATTGTGAAGGCAACAAATTGCCTACAAATAAGGATTCAGTTGCTGCAATTCTAGTAGCTACACATACTAGCAATGCATATTTGGCAAACAACAAGACAGACACATTGCTATTTGGGTTTATTTGGGATAAGTTACGTTTATATTATTGGAATTGTATAAAACTTTTTACGTATAAAAAGTAACCTGCATTAACCTGCATTATACACTTTGCGCAGTACATGCTATAATATTAAAAGGTACATTATAAAATGTGTTTACATTATCAGGATTCAACATATAATGAAACGACAAGTATTTTTGTATGTATATAATACGCACTGTGCCGTGCAGGAACCGTGCAGATGCAATAAATTTATTCAAATGTGCGCGCATGGGCGCATTTACATTTTACCGTTAGAATTGAAAATTGATATTCTCTAATGGATAAATGTGATTGCAACTCGTGCGTACAACAACTTTGACTAACAACTATTTGGAAGTAACAACAATAGTGAAACTCCAACAGGCTTTTTTTTACGTGTGTATCACTGACATGGATTGTGATCAAGAATAATTTATTGACAAAAATATATAGGAGTTATTAAAAACAACTCACTTTTCATTATGTAATATATACATTGACCGATAGCAAGATTTAGAAGAATTTAGCACTAACATTAATTTCACTGCTGAAGATCACATGTAGGGTCGAAACGTCGTATGAAATTGTAATATATGTATTCATTTTGAATAATAATTTTAGCGAATAACATCTGTCTAAATAGCTTTTTTAATCTAATATTTTATATATTAATTTTGAATTTAGATTCATTTCAGCCTGATTTATATTTAGGCACTATATCGTGTCTCCAGATACAGTTTTTGTGCATGTCATGATGTAATACTCTACTTTTCTCTTTGCATTAACACAACTATTTCAGAACGCCTAGATCAAGCCTGTCCAATTAGAACTCCGGAGCCAAAACGCAAAGCCATCGACGCAAAAAAATTCAATGTGAAAAGATTTTAGGAACTATAAAGTGTTGATAAGCGTCACTTAGATGCGTATCAATAATTTACAGTTCTCGAAATTTTACCCATATTGAATTTTTTTGCGTTGATGGCGTTGTGTTTTGACTCCGGAACAAATTCGACAAGCCTTCCTTACGGAAAAAACTCTTAAAAGTTAAGTGATTACACTTTAAAAAACACTGAAAAAATACACTCAAGGTAACACTCAATTAATGATTATTTTGGACACTCAACTTGAGTATAACTCTCAACTTGAGTGTTATTAATGACTTGAATGTTGAGTGTTAATCTCAACTTGATAGTTAATTTAAGTGTCAGGGTGAAATCACACGGTGCGGAAAATGATTGCGGAACAAAGAATGTGTCATTCAACGGACTCAACAGTTTAGGATTTACGCTCATTTATTACGTGTCATACCCAAGTGTTGAGGGTAACCTTTAGATGTTTAGTGCGTAAACTCAAACTTGAGTGTGAACGTTGTAAACGCTCAATCTTTGAGTGTATACTCGTATACTCAATGTTTGAGTATAAACACTCACAATTTAAGTGTAAACACACAAATTTCAGATTAAACTCCCAAAATTTGGAGTTTACACTCAAATTTGAGTATAAACACTGAAATTTTCAGAGTTTTTTCCATAAGGGGTGGCCTAGACGAAATTCTTTATCCAAAAAGTAATTTAATAAATCATAAGTGGTAGTACAGACCACTAATAATGAGATTTTGGCCCCGGCCACGCCAACGTTTTATCCACTGAACTTTTTCTCAATCAAATGACATGCTCGGTGAGTTTTAGCACGAAGTGAGCGAGAGAATGGTTGCTAGTTTTCAACTGGGATGACCCCAAAGACCCATGCGCTGGGGATCCTATGGTTTTGCCCAATATTGACAATCACAATAGAAATTTACAAGTTTTGTATTATTGATTTGTCAAAATTATATTATTTCCAAAAAAAATATGATATTAGATTTTTCACCCTTCTGGATATTTTTTTTCAGAACTCGAGGAATTTTTTAATCACACCGCACAGTAAAAAATTTATAATGCGCAAACATATAAATGTATATAAACACATATAAGCATGTTATATAAATATATATTAATTCTAAATGTATATACAACCATGGGCATTAGGAGTCAACGCTAGATATTTATTGCGTAATATTATCTGATATTTATAAAATCTATAATTACAATAATTTGGACGTTTCGGCTAATAATTTTGAGCCATCCTCAGCAATAATAATTACCGCTAATCATCCGTATTGTCGAGCTGCATCTCGCACAATTGCAGCTCCGACCATACTACAATTGTATTGGAAATGTGGTGAGAGACAACCATCTTCAACATAGTTAATGTTGTGCCATCCAGTTGCTTAGCTGAGTGGAATTGATAGTGGAACTCAAGCTAATAATTGCAATACAATATTTTTTATTAAAAAAATTTTTTTACTAAATATTAATTGGTATAGGTTGACCAGTAACTCACCCCATTTCCATTTATAAATATCAGATAATATTACGCAATAAATATCTAGCGTTGACTCCTAATGCCCATGGTTGTATATACATTTAGTTTAATATTTTGAGGAGTCCATTGATTGTATTTTTCTTTAAGTCTTTTTATATATTAATTCATTTGGTGGCGTAACATCCTAAAGTCGAGATAGGATTTACCTCTCGTACGTATGCCCATGATGCGCACGCAAATTGTACACAGAAACATACAGGACAATTTAACGCTGGTTCCGAACAGGAGATCGATTATGTAAATTTTTACCGAACTTTCATTTTTTCACTTTTTGTATATACTATATACTAATCTCACGTGAAAAGTTTCACTTTCAAACGATATCAGACTTAGTGATTATGTAAGTAAATTATGAGAAAGTGAGATCATATGTAAGAAAGTTGCGAGAAAGTGAGATCCTAAAGCCAGTTTACATTGTTCCTCTTAAACTTACGAAAATTTAACCTTCATGAATTTAACAAAAGCGTTCACTCATTATTTGTTGTTCCAGTTATATTATCGAGCAAAAAAGAATAATAAATGTAACTCAAAAACAAAAGGAAATGCTGTTAGACATTATGTCAAAAAATTTGGATATTGTGCAAGGAAGGGTGTCACGAAATTCTCAGAGCCGTATGGAACTGGTAAAAACGTGTTAGGTTATTTTACTGCTCTTGTTCTTGACCGTATATAGTAAATAAACAATATTTATTTAAAACTCGTAGAAAAATGCATAGGAGAATATAGCACAAACCCTAAATTGTTCTGGATTGGGGCCGGAGAAATCTTCATCTGAATGGAAAAAGGTCATTTTTTAACTTGTTTTATAATTTTCTATTTTTGATATAATTCTTATTTTTTAATTTTTATATGCTTTTTATGCACTTCATAATTTTATTTTTTACGTTTATATATTTGATTTAATATTTTTAATATAAAGTTTTAATATTTTTAATTTTTTTTATGTATTATTAATTATTATATCGACAGTGTTGGAACGATTGGAAAAGCAACGTATTGAAAAAAGAAGCCAAGAAAAGAGCTGAAATGACAAGAACAGGAGGAGGTCTTGCAGTAGTAATTACATTTTCCGACTTGGAAGAAAAACTTTTGAACCTCTTAACACCAGAAGCAGCTGGAATGTCCAACATACCAGAAGGTAGATTGATTTCTGTAGCGTCAAATACAAATGTTATTGTATGTATTATTTTATTATTTACTATTTATCTTTCTGCTTTTTGGCTAATATGTTTACAACGTTTTACTATTTTTGAACATAGATTAATCGTAGAACAGTGGAACCTAAAAAAATTGAATGCAATAAAGAGAGTGTTTTGTCACATAAAGATGCATCATCAAGTAGCTGCAGCGCGACAGATGTTGAATGCACCGACATTGTTGAGCATAATAACAATACATGCTACTCTTCCATAATTGCATTCAGTGATGTGGAAGATGACATCCTTTCAGAAAATACGCAAAATGTTAGAACCAATCTGCCTCTGACGATTGAGAAAATGAAGAAGTTAAATATAAAAAAACAAACGAAGCCTGGAAAAAGTGATATTTGTTTTTTTCCTGTAATTTTACAAAGTAATGCGGAAGCAAGCATATCAAAAAATACAGAGAACAAAGAAAACAGTCCACCTAAAAAAGTTAGAAAAACAATGAAGGTACATACTGAAGAACAAACCTCAAAACAACAGGGCTGCGATCATGTAACTTTTCCCCTAGAGCGGAAAAGCGAAAAGTGAAAGATTTCACGTGAATTTATGACCATCGAACTCAGCGAAATGGTGAAACGTGAAACTTTTCACGTGAACTTTTCCGCCATCAAATTTGTTGGCGGAAAGGTGAAAATCTAGTGACTGGAACATAATATTGTTACTACTGCATTGAGCAGTGTATATATAGGTACATACATCGATATTGTATTTATTAATATATATATATATAGTTTTTAGTTTTATTATGGCTGCAGCGTGGTGGATAATTCAACTTGCTGAAGAAGTTGAAAAAGAAGCAGAGAAAAAATGATATTTAAGGTTACAAAGAAAACAATTACGCGATACAATTAACCCGTTTGACATATTGGAGTCACAATTTCTCGCTTTATATCGGTAAATAAAAATATTGAAGCAAATGATATTGATTAAATAATATCAAACTTAAATATAAAAAATTAAACTATTATATATACATACTATTGCAAACCACATTCAAAAAGAATAATAAAAAATTTATGATTTTAATTTAAAATCAGTGTGTATACATAAAATTTACAATTATAGCTCATTTTATTATAAATTATTTACTAAATTAATTTTCTGTGTGTTTTATATATGTGTGTATAAGACATATATATTTTCTTTAATACAGACTGTCAAAAGAAGCTGTATTTGCATTATGCGAATATCTACGCCCTCATGTGCAACCAGCTGTTAGATCTACAGCGATTCCATTCGAATTAAAGGTATAATTAGAAAAATATATATTTACATATTTATAAAAAACAATCTGACATTATAATAATAATCTGCTATATATATATATATATATATATATATAGTAAGGGATAATATATTAAGTATAATGTTATATATAGTTCATTAATTTTAGGTTTTAACAACATTAAATTTTTTAAGTTCTGGATCCTATCAAAGAAGAGTAGGACAAGACTTTTTAAGTTGTGTCTGTCAATCATCTGTTAGTAACATAGTACATCAAATTGTCGATGCCATCAATATAATAATACCAGACTGGATAAAATTTCCTACACAACGCGATGAAATTCAGGCCATTCAGCAGCAGTAAGCTACAATCATTGTTATTTTTTTTAATGATAAAGAAATTAATGTTTTGAAATATATTTAAATATAGAAAATCTGTTATTTTTCAGGTTTTGGATTAATGCTAATTTTCCAGGTGCAATAGGAGCTATAGATGGCACACATATAGCGATTTTCCCACCTGAAAAAAATAGGGAACATTTATATATCAACAAAAAATTATATCATTCTTTGAATGTCATGATTGTAAGTATTTATATATAGTATTTACATAAACAATTGTATTAAATGCTAGGTATAGCTAGGTATAACCTGCTCAAAATTTTCAATGTTTTTTTCTAGAAGAGTAATATTTACGTAATGAATGGATACATTTATGTGTTTATTATTGTTAATTAGGTTAGTGATTACTATGGTAAAATATTAGCTGTGAAAACAAATCATGGTGGTCGTACACATGACGCCAGAGTCTGGAGTTCCTCTCAGTTATCAAGACATATGTTAAGAGAATATGAGAATGGAAGACGAAATGCCTGGTTAATAGGTATGCATAATATAAAAATATTTAATTTTTATATTTAAAGTTTGAAGTTATATTTAAATATATCATATTGTACGATTGAGTGTGTAAGATATATACATATGTAGGATGATATATTATATGTAATATATCTTACGTCTTACTATATTTACAATTACGTAATCGTACGTATTAGTAAAAGTTACTATTCTTTCATTTACTTTCATTTACTATATGTAAATCTAAATACGTATATACTTTCTTTATGTCCACAAGCATACATTTTGGCATTTAACATTGTTTTATATGTAAAACTAGGCTACTTGATAATATACAAAATATATTAATATACTTGTAATATATCTATAAATAGAAATACCACTTGATAATATACAAAATAATGTTTTTCACTAGACTTTTATAAAAGCATTTATGCATTATATGTCGTCATTTTAATTTTATATGTCTAGGAGATTCTGGATATCCCTTGTTGCCATTTTTAATGACGCCTAAATTAAATCAGCCACCGAGATCTCCAGGTGCATCATATACAGATAGTCATGTTAGAGCGCGATGTTCAATAGAAAAAACAATAGGAGAATTAAAAGGCAGATGGAGATGCTTACGAAAAGAAAGAGCTTTGCATTATGCACCAGAATTTTCAGGTAATAATATTTTATTGTGTTTCTTTCTTATGATATTATATTTTAAGTATATTTTATGTCAACATTTTACAATTTATTTTAGCACGTATAGTAAATGCAACATGTGTACTGCACAACATTGCTAAGCACTATAATGTTCCAGCAAATGAAATATATATAGAAGATGATATAGAGATTGAAGAGATAGAAATAGAGAACAATGTTAATATGCGTGCAAGAGGGAATGCTGTTCGAGAAACATTGATACAACAATATTTTACATAAAACTTTTATTGTATGAAAATAAAATAAACTGTTATCTATGGTAATGCATATTTATTTAGCATTTATTTATACATGTATAAAACGTTTATTTATATTAAAAAATAAATTCTTTTAAACATTGAACATAAACGCATTAAAATTATGCTAAATATTAAAAAATGTAAAGAGAAATTGCACGATACATAAATATTAAGGTACAAAATCCTAAATAAAAATATCTAATATCCTAAGCAAACGAACTTATAAGATCTTTAAATATTAGATGACTATATATTTTTCTATTTTTGACATATTAAATTCTATATTTTTAACATAAAATTTTATACTTCTAACATATTACAACAGAATTCATGCATAAATTATAATATAATTTTAATAAAACGAAACATTAAACAAAAAAATTATACATTACTTAATAAATGTATAAAGTAGAATTTGTTGTACACTAGATACATGTTATATAGCAAGTATAGCTATTACATCAAGTACTTGACAAAACCAAATAACTATAATAAAATAAAGGTTTTAATGCAAATTTTTTCATTATTTGATGATAAACTGCTTAAGTATATGGTTATAATGTTTCAGATGTTTCCCACGATTGTATAGATGTTTTTATATCTTTGAGTTCATCTTTGAGACAGAAACAGAAATACACAAACCTTGTTCCTCACAAAAAACCACAACTCTCCCTACTCAACGTCAAGAACCTATCCAACAAAGTCCTGTCCCAAGACACCATCTCTGTGCTCGCCAAAGGCCCGAACTTCGCAGTGGCACCTAGAAAGGTCCCAAAAGAAGAGATCGTCAGCCAAATAGAGTCAACCATCTACCGACT
>NW_017299378.1:15217-24111 GCF_001594075.2 Trachymyrmex cornetzi
TGTTATTTTTCAGGTTTTGGATTAATGCTAATTTTCCAGGTGCAATAGGAGCTACAGATGGCACACATATAGCGATTTTCCCACCTGAAAAAAACAGGGAACATTTATATATCAACAGAAAATTATATCATTCTTTGAATGTCATGATTGTAAGTATTTATATATAGTATTTACATAAACTATTGTATTAAATGCTAGGTATAACCTGCTCAAAATTTTCAATGTTTTTTTCTAGAAGAGTAATATTTACGTAATGAATGGATACATTTATGTGTTTATTATTGTTAATTAGGTTAGTGATTACTATGGTAAAATATTAGCTGTGAAAACAAATCATGGTGGTCGTACACATGACGCCAGAGTCTGGAGTTCCTCTCAGTTATCAAGACATATGTTAAGAGAATATGAGAATGGAAGACGAAATGCCTGGTTAATAGGTATGCATAATATAAAAATATTTAATTTTTATATTTAAAGTTTGAAGTTATATTTAAATATATCATATTGTACGATTGAGTGTGTAAGATATATACATATGTAGGATGATATATTATATGTAATATATCTTACGTCTTACTATATTTACAATTACGTAATCGTACGTATTAGTAAAAGTTACTATTCTTTCATTTACTTTCATTTACTATATGTAAATCTAAATACGTATATACTTTCTTTATGTCCACAAGCATACATTTTGGCATTTAACATTGTTTTATATGTAAAACTAGGCTACTTGATAATATACAAAATATATTAATATACTTGTAATATATCTATAAATAGAAATACCACTTGATAATATACAAAATAATGTTTTTCACTAGACTTTTATAAAAGCATTTATGCATTATATGTCATCATTTTAATTTTATATGTCTAGGAGATTCTGGATATCCCTTGTTGCCATTTTTAATGACGCCTAAATTAAATCAGCCACCGAGATCTCCAGGTGCATCATATACAGATAGTCATGTTAGAGCGCGATGTTCAATAGAAAAAACAATAGGAGAATTAAAAGGCAGATGGAGATGTTTACGAAAAGAAAGAGCTTTGCATTATGCACCAGAATTTTCAGGTAATAATATTTTATTGTGTTTCTTTCTTATGATATTATATTTTAAGTATATTTTATGTCAACATTTTACAATTTATTTTAGCACGTATAGTAAATGCAACATGTGTACTGCACAACATTGCTAAGCACTATAATGTTCCAACAAATGAAATATATATAGAAGATGATATAGAGATTGAAGAGATAGAAATAGAGAACAATGTTAATATGCGTGCAAGAGGGAATGCTGTTCGAGAAACATTGATACAACAATATTTTACATAAAACTTTTATTGTATGAAAATAAAATAAACTGTTATCTATGGTAATGCATATTTATTTAGCATTTATTTATACATGTATAAAACGTTTATTTATATTAAAAAATAAATTCTTTTAAACATTGAACATAAACGCATTAAAATTATGCTAAATATTAAAAAATGTAAAGAGAAATTGCACGATACATAAATATTAAGGTACAAAATCCTAAATAAAAATATCTAATATCCTAAGCAAACGAACTTATAAGATCTTTAAATATTAGATGACTATATATTTTTCTATTTTTGACATATTAAATTCTATATTTTTAACATAAAATTTTATACTTCTAACATATTACAACAGAATTCATGCATAAATTATAATATAATTTTAATAAAACGAAACATTAAACAAAAAAATTATACATTACTTAATAAATGTATAAAGTAGAATTTGTTGTACACTAGATACATGTTATATAGCAAGTATAGCTATTACATCAAGTACTTGACAAAACCAAATAACTATAATAAAATAAAGGTTTTAATGCAAATTTTTTCATTATTTGATGATAAACTGCTTAAGTATATGGTTATAATGTTTCAGATGTTTCCCACGATTGTATAGATGTTTTTATATCTTTGAGTTCACTTAACATATCATGCTGCATTTTTAATCCTATTTTTAGAAGCTTTACTTGTTTTTTCTTAAGTTTGTATTTTTTTTGCTGTATCTTTAGCATTTGATGAGATAATTCACTCATTGAGTTTTCTAAGTATCAATAAATTAAATAAAGATTATTATGAAACATTAAGAAACAATTTATTTTATATTACTTTTATATTACTTACCTTTATTATTACCTTTGGTTATATTTTTGTTTTGAATTGTTTCATTTCTTTCTTTATTAATAATATATTTTCCTTTTTGTTGTTTTAATATGTTCGATGATCCATTTTCTACATTATAAATTTCTGTATGCAATCGTTCAATTTGTGGTTCAATTGTTACTGTATCTTCCGTATTCCTTTCACAGTCGTTTAATACAGATTCTTCAATGTTTATGTAATTTTCAGGATCATTTTGTAAACTAGTAGTTGCGATATTTATACCACCTTCAGGAATATTTAATAAACCAGCTGATTCAGGCGTCAAAAGTTCTAAAACTTCTTCCTCGAAGTTGGAAAAAATTATTTTAGAAGGAGGACCACCTCCTGTTCCTTCTATATGGCTGCGTCTTTTGGATTCTTTTTTTAATATATAAGCTTTTTTATATCTTTCCATGTCTACAAGATGATATAGGATATGATCAATTTGATTTTATTAGGTTACCTTAAATTTCGTGTTAAAACATCAAAAGATAACTATGTATTAAACCTTTGCCCATTTCTTTCCATTTTTTTGGGGTCCTTCTGCAGCAGCGTTAATGATATTCGCGATATTATCCTAACTTTCAACCTAAAAATTAAGTTTTGTTATATTTTATTTTCTATCTATACAATATTTTCGTTTAACTTATCATTTTTCGTCGACTTTCCGATTTTCTGTTTATTCGACCTCTTACTAAATCAGGATTTTCTTTCAAATGTGATAATAACATTTCCTTCTGTTTAATTGTTACATTCATTATTATTGCTTGTTTATCCGTTTACTCTGTCTATAAATGATTTAAAAAATCGAGAATTCGCGGTTTATAATTCTGATAATATTAGTAATTTTTAATCTATACAGTTATTTCCCTTTTTTGGTGATTTTACTTTCCACGCATTTAGCTATAAAATCGCACTGTGATTCGTGGAAAAGTTCACGTGAAATCACTAAGTGAAAAGTGAAAAGCGAAAAGTTCCACTGGAAATTACATGATTGCTGCCCAGGAAACAAAAAGTTTGACGATGAATGAAATGTCAATGCAAATGTTGAAACTTCAACAAGAGAAATTAGCAATAAAAAATAAGGAATTACAATTACAGAAGAAATTAATTGTTATTCAAAAAGATATTCTTAATGAGATAAAAGACTTAAACACAAATATTCGAGGTAATTATCTGGAACATTAAAGTAACACAAGGCAGTAATAACTCTTTATTATATTTCTTTATAATTTGTGAATTGTATAACAAAATATATTATTTTCTTGTTAATTCTTTCCAACTGTTAGTTATTATAATTTTTATTTTATATAGTTGAAATAAAAATGTGATATAGTTGACATATATCTAGTATTATATAATATAATTGAAATATGAAAATGTGATATCAAATATTGTGATAAAAAGCCAAAGTGTATGTTACAGTTTAATGACATTGTAAAAAGACAGTACAACAATATTGAATATGTAATGTGTTCCCAATACATAAATAAACAATGCATTATATGAAATAATGTATTAGTGAAGCTTTTTAATTCATAAAATATAAAATTATAATAATAATGAAATATATAAATAAGAATAAATATTCACTTTTAATTCCATAGGAATTGCAGTTGATCGCACTGCAGGCTGAATCCATTCTCTTAGATTTTCACAGAGGACTCGTGTTGCTTCTTTTACTGCCTTTCAGGCAGATCAAAAGGATCACTAACGTCACGTAAACGTTTTCTTAATATTCGAAGCTTTCGCCTATCTGCATGCTCTTCCTCTTCATTCGCAGCATTTACGGCCAAAAGCCACGCGATATCCATATCAAATTTTCATGAGTTTCGAAAAATGAGTTAGTTTCATATCAATTCACTAAAAAATAACCAAAATTTCACATTTTAGGCACCTCGTTACTTGCCGAAATATTTCGCGTGAACTATTTCACATTTTATAGCAGTCAAAAGTTACTTACAGCGTTTTCGGCCCGATCGGGTTTGCACCAACCTGGGTTGGATTAATCTTTCCTATTGGTTGACGTCACCCGCTCTACCAATAGGAGAGCACAAAACGCTATTAATCCAACCCAGGTTGGTGCAAACCTGGCCGGGCCGAAAACGCTATTAATCGCTCATTCGTTACATTCATGTGAATTTATTCACTTTTTGTATCTTCATTCCTAGGGGAAAACTTACATAATCGATACCCAGCAGTATATAAACATATAATCAAAAATATCAAGCTCTATTGTATATAATGTTTTTTTTGCAAAGCAATAAAAACATTCTAATATTGACCTGTCTTCATTGTTTTTATATAATTATCTATGAAATATGTCCATACATCCTTCTTTTGTAACAAATTAGTTTAAAATAAGAAAAATGTTGGCAGACCTGCCGACAAGAGCGATCCGCACGTAAAAGGGACTGCGGGCAGCGCCCTCGTTCGTTCACCTTCGGTTACTTCTCGATACAATGTTCACGCGTACACTCGTTTCGGTATCTCTCGTAACTGTACTGGAATAAATAAACGTCTTCCTATTTGTGAATCTGAGTCGAATACGCGTAAGGGCCAGCGCACAATGGAGGAACAGGAATTAGATATTAAGATTTCAACCCATCAGGGGCTCTATTCTTGAAAAGAAACGTATACGAAAGTCTAGGGAAATACTATAGTATACGTAACATATACTGTAGCATTACCCTAGACTTTCGTATACGTTTTTTTTTCAAGAATAGAGCCCCTGAAACTGATTACATCGGAATACACGGTTTCTAATAGGTTGAAATTTTAATATCTAATTCTTGTTCCTCTATTGTGCGCAGGCCCTAACTTTCGTTCCCTACCTCTAAGGGTGCCGTCACATGCGGCGTAATTTGCGTAAGCGTAACTTGCGCCGACCAATCATATCATTTCACTTGAACATCAGTTTCTGTCTAGTCATTTTATGCTTTTTACGCTATTTTGTTGTTACGCCGAAACATGATAGAACCACCATGCATCGAATCTAATTTCTGGCTCATTTTAGCTTATTCTGTCTGAAAAAATACACAAGGGTTTCGATTTTGCAACAGTACAATTATGAAAGTCGTGCGCCCCTTTGCATCGCGTGAAAAGTCGAACCCCATGTGGAACAGTATAATTATAGACCTCATTTTGCCTCTGTGACAGATTTTCTAACCTCAATAGTCATCAACTTTAACGCTTAATATCTAAAGGCCCGTCTACAATACACGGAGTAAGAAGTAAGAGTAAGAAATTGACCAATCACAGTCGATTATTCTTCTCACATTCGACCTCATTTTGCCTCTGTGACAGATTTCCTAACCTCAATAGTCATCAACTTTAACGCTTAATATCTCAGATCACAAGGCAGAACGACGTTTTTTTTGCCAGATTCTTTTGTTTCATGCAAAAACGCGTTGAATAAACCTAAGAGTGGTCTCACAAAATTTTCCAATTTTAATAATTTATTCGATCATCTGCTCATATATACGCGATGGAAAGGTGCCAGTTCCCCATGAGGCGTACTTTTCGAGTTGCGTAGGTTACGAAAATCAATCATAAATTCATTAAGCATTTCTGTTAGAGTGTACAACAGAAATTCTAATCAGTAATTGGTTGCATTAGTTCCGTATTTCTCTAATCTTCCGCGAAATACGCCCAATGTGAATGCCGGCTTTCAGAATGGCGTATTCTAGTAAATAAAAAATAACGTATTCTAGTAAATTACTAAAATACGCAGGTGGGTGGCACTCAGTTGGACACGGCTCAATTGAACACGAGCCACTCACAGCGCTTGAGACTACAAAGCTCCTAAGCACTGGTCGCTGTGATTGGTGGTGTCCAATCGAGCCGTGGTCAATCGGGATCACCCCAGGCGGCTGAACATGAAGCCACATCTGTGCGAGAGAGAAAGGTAGTAAGGGATAAATGTTCGCAATGCTCATGCGCAGCACCGTCATATGTGTGAATTGTGCAATTGGTTTAGTGTTTTAACACATTCGTACATTACACAGATGTGTAAAACGTGATGCTGCGCATGCGCATTGGTAACATTTATCCCTTACTACCTTTCTCTCTCGCACAGATGTTTGCATCAGCGCGAGCCATGGGAAGTATAGGCAATGCCCGTTCCATTTATATACGTTCTAAGTTGTAAATACGGTATTACGGACAATTGGAACGCAACTTGTGTCGCCGTATGCACGAAAGTATCTAGGGGATATTGCAATTAGAAAGCACCCAATAGAGTTTTAAGCCTTAAGCCAAAAGAAATGGACGAATCACAGTCGCTTATTCTTCTCGAATTCTACTGTAATTGGTCAATTTCTTATGGCTTAAGGCTTAAAACACTTATTGTAGATCCGGGGTTACGGTCTTTTTATATTAAGAGCTAGTTTCAGCAAAACCACAAGAAAGAGAAAGGAATATGTTGTGTCTCTTTCTAATCTTCATAGTTCTCGTGTAATGCCGGATTCACACTGCATTCGATGTGCGTCGTACGACGCTCTGCAACCAATCAGAAACAGGATTCCGATGGATTTTACTTCGTATCATTGGAATCCTGTTTTCCGATTGGTTGCAGAGGGTCGTACGACGCAAATCAAATGCAGTGTGAATCCAGCATAAGTCGTGATCCCGCAAGATACGTCCTTTTATAGTATGACTTTTAGAACATTATTAAAAATTATTGCAAAATGGTTGGATGTGCAGCCCCATTTTGCAATAATTCTGCAGCCAAAGGCTACATAATGAAAATATTTCCGCATGATGTTGAACGTAGAGCATCATGGGCGACAAATGTTAGAAAAAATGTTGGAAAAAATGTGCGTTCGGGGAGATGATATTAACGCTATTTCTTCTATCATTCTATGCTCGTTTTGGAAAAATTGATTTTTCACAAAATAGATTAGTTTGCAAATGATTTTTAGCGTATCGATACGCACATCATCCATTCCTACAATATTGACATTCGAATATTGGCGGGAATTGCCGAAAAATGACGGACCAATCAAAATTGGTTATTCTTCTTGCCGCGACTCTGATTAGAGGGTCTCTAGTCGACACAACACTACATATCCGTACTCAGTCGAGGGCTGTTTAAGCTTGTGTTTTCTAACGACAACTACATGTTACTAATTGCGGCGGCTATAAATGAGATTGAAAGACGTTGAGTGGCCGACACTTTTATTTTTTTGTTTTGTTTAATACAGGCGGAAAAAGTTACATTTAATCTAACTCCATCCGAAATAGATCTCAACCGTGCACAGCGTACACATTATGTTCCAATTGAATCGTGCACAACGTTACACTTTGTACAGTCCTGTGTACAGGGTGTTGCAGATACATACTAGGCAGTACGACAGGTTGCATGGTAAACTTTGCATGGGCAGACACGGTTTTATAGACAATGACAGTGACTTTATAACATAAACTTTATAATATAAAGTCACTATCATTGTATAATGTATAAAGTCACTGTCATTATTTATTAAACCACGCTTGGCCATGCAAAGTTTGCCGCGCAACCCGTCGTACTGCCTAGTATGTATCTGCAACGCCCTGTACGTTTGTGTTAAGATGTGTTAGAGTGATGTCCCATGCAGCGGATCGTGCGTAAGCGGATTCGCGTATCGCCAATCACAGAATCATTCTCTTAGATCTGTTTGCAAATTTCGCAAGCATATCTAGTAATGTATCAAATGTGGTCGACAATAATGGGTGCATCTGTTTGGTCTATATTTTCAGATCTAACAGAATATGCTAATCAGATCCAAGAGCTCACTTAGCGCTCAGTGAGTTGTAGTACTGAATGCACCTATTGAGAGAGGGGAGGATCCCGTTTGCCTACAATCCCGATTGCACACACCATTCATATCAGCTGGTGCCTAGTAATTTTTCACTGCTTTACCAATGAGAATATTTTATTTTTAAATTAGCCAATTGGCGACGCCTGTGTACAACATGAAATGTGTGCAATCTTAGCCTTCCCTTGAGAGAGAGGGACCGTGGGAGACGGCCAATCTCCCTCTCATTCTCTCTTCTATTACACCATTGAATGGAAAGAGATAGAAATGGCCGTCTGCTACGATCCCTCTCTCTCATCCCTATCGACTATTTTGACACACGGATCGCGCAGTCCATTCTCTATTGCTGGATTCACACTACATCCGATGTGCGTCGTACGACGCTCCGCAACCAATCAGAAAACAGGATTCCGATGATACGAAGCAAAATCCATCGGAATCCTATTTTCTCATTGGTTGCAAAGCGTTGTACGACGCAAATCGGATGCAGTGTGAATCACGGATCCAGCATATGGTCGCGTTCAGCAGATTCAATAGATGCGGAACGGATCCGTGAGCGCTCCCTGCTATTGGATGATCTAGAAGAATACATCAATAGCAGCGAGTGCTGACGGATTTGCTCTACCAACAGTTGAGTCTGCTGAACGCGACCTATGGCTGTGTTCAGTAGACTCAGCAGTTTTGCAACCGTTTTATGATTCGTCACGCTGATTGGATTATACTTTTAGATTTAGAGGAATAGTTCTATCTTAGCGAAGAATCACAAAACGGTTGCAAAACTGTTGAGTCTGCTGAACTACAGATCATATATAAGATAGATTGATATCTTTCGGTTAAAGAAGTGAAACGCTGTTTAGATCCTAACACCATCTAGAGGTGTTACGTTCAACTATTTCTATATAT
>NW_017299378.1:24163-27069 GCF_001594075.2 Trachymyrmex cornetzi
AATCCAGTAAGAAAACAAGCATCGTGTGCTGCTGGCTTTATAGGGTACCAAAATTTAGGTTGTAGCTTCTAGTTTTCGATGTCATGTGGCGATTTTGAAAAATATGAAGCAATGATCTTGATTTTGTTCGTGAATAGAAAGGAAATGGTTTTTATTATTCCAATCTCCACTATTTCTTGAAAATAAGGTACAATAGCCATTTTCAATGTAATTTTGTATGCTGAATCAAAATCTGTAATTAAAATTAACCAATAATATTAAGAAAAAGTTTTCTGCGTTTGAACAGGGTTAAGACTCTGTCTCTGGTTTACTTACCAAAGCCCGCATTACTCCTTCTTGTTTTTTTTATTTATCCATCTTTTTTTATTTTTTTTGTCATTGTCTATTGTTATTTTTTTACTTTTTTTAACTTCTATTTCTTTGTAGTTATTTCTTATTATTTTTATTCTTTTAATTCAAATCTTTTTATTATCTAATAGTAGTACTCTAATATGTATCATCAGGACTTGATAAAAATCTCTTAATAATTAGATCTTTATCTCCTACTGGTGTAAATGCATGTTGTTTTTTATGTTGGAGATAACTTTTGCGTTTTCAAATTGACTTTGAAGGGATCTTGTAATTTTTTTATGTTCTTTGTCGCTGAAAAACAGAATTTTAATATTTGAAAACGCCTTTTCTGCCCAAGTAAACAATTTCTCAGGAATTAAGATGGGATCGGTTACTGGAGCTTGAAAACTAGCTCGTACTGCTTTCCGTTTAAAAGCTGCACTTACTCCATCACATTAGAGTACTGCTAATTAGATAATAAAAAGATTTGAATTAAAAGAATAAAAATAATAAGAAATAACTACAAAGAAATAGAAGTTAAAAAAAGTAAAAAAATAACAATAGACAATGACAAAAAAAATAAAAAAAGATGGATAAATAAAAAAAACAAGAAAGAGTAATGCGGGCTTTGGTAAGTAAACTAGAGACAGAGTCTTAACCCTGTTCAAACGCAAAAAACTTTTTCCTAATATTATTCGTTAATTTTAATTACAGATTTTGATTCAGCATACAAAATTACATTGAAAATGGCTATTGTACCTCATTTTCAAAAATAGTGGAGATTGGAATAATGAAAACCATTTTTTTTTATTTACCGGACAAAATCAAGGTCATTGCTTGATATTTTTCAAAATCGCCACATGACATCGAAAATTAGAAGCCCCAAATACTTAAATTTTGGTACTCTATAAGTTACATTTAGTTGCGTACAATTTTAGGGGGGTTGCCCAGTTGACGTGGAATGACCCATATATATATATTAGGTCCAGTATATTGTATATGCCTACATTTATGATTATATTTGAAAAGGAAAACAAAGAAAGTTTTTGTGGTGTAAATAATTCTTATTGTTTATTTATCACTCATTGTTTACACTTATTTTATGTTTAAATGTATCACATTTATTATTTTCCTATCTGGATATTCTTTGGAATATGGCTGCTTTCCTTTTAGGAGACACAGTCGACACACTTGACACAAATCGACACACGTCGCTTTCCATTTACAATTTTGTTCAAACTCAATCGACACACTTCGCCTCTGCTCGGGAGCAGAGTCAGAGTGTGTTTCGAGTCTGTTCAAGTGTAATTTTGATGAATTAAGTGATATTAGAACGCAGCCGCAAACCAATTTCCATCATTTTGTTCTGTTTTCAGCATCTGGAGATACGGTAGTGTCTCGGTACTTAGTCGACGAATGCTAAACACTGCATTGTTGTTAATTTTCCCTCAAATATTATATTATTATTTTTATATATTTTATTTAAAAAGCAACAAAAATAATAATAAACTTTATTTTTTAAGGTAAATATAAAGAATAGCTCGCTCATCTCAAATTTTGATAAAAATATACTCAATCGATGCGTTTTTGTACGAAACGAATGAATCTGGCAGATAAAAGTGTCGCTCTGCCCCGCGAACCGAGATATTTAACGTTATAAAGTTGACGACTATTCAGGTTAGGAAATCTATCATACCGACTCGATGAGCGCTATATGTACGAACTGTACTGTTGTGCGCATGCTTGTGACGAACTGTCATTGTGCGTATATGCAAGTTTTATTGGCAACTGAAATATTTGTCTGCTATTGAGTTCATAACAATTGGAAATGCCATATACGGTAGAACAATTAAATGTAAATCCTTGGCTTGCTGTGCAAGACGTAGTTGGAGATGCCAAATTGTGGCCAAAATTTATAAGGAAAATGTTTTGGGATTATAATTTAACCGATCATAAACGGATGATTCTTGTGAATTTCGCGTACATAAATGCTATATCAGAAGACTTTTTACACTACTCAACAAAATCTAGGGAACACTTTCAAACACGCTAAAAATTGGGCAAAAAAAAGCATATACGCAATATTCACAAAATAAACACAAAAAGTCGGTGCTTTAAAAATACAAAAGTACTGTTTCAAAAACGTAAATGTATGCATTTAAAGCAGTGAATTTGTGTTTTTGAAACAGTACTTTTGTATTTTTAAAGCACCGACTTTTTGTGTTTTTGAAATAGTACTGTTGTATTTTTAAAGCACCGACTTTTTATGTTTTCGAAGCAGATGTTTTATGAAACTATTTAAAATGTATATACACTACTCAACAAAATCTAGGGAACACTTTCAAACACGCTAAAAATTGGGCAATATTCAGAACACCATAATTCAATGAAAAATCATCGCAGACAAAAAATTAAAAAAGGATTTTAAAGGTTGAAATCTCTACTTTCGAAATCTATGATTGAAATTTCAATATGACTAATATTTTACGGAGTTATACGGACACAAATGGATATTCGTCAAATCTAAAAATTTTTTACAAAATTTACAAAGGTCTATGGCGTGAGGTAAAAATTAC